>NW_023495342.1:0-18451 GCF_904425465.1 Colossoma macropomum
GAGAGGGGGACAGTAAGAGCAGATGGGGCCTCATTCCTGTCCACCTAAAAATGTGAGAAAATAAGTACACTTAGAAATGGCAGTCTCAAAATATAAAGCAAGCAAATTTAAAGAGCAAAAAGCACAGATTCTGATACAAATCTTGTGCTACAGGTATTACAATTTGGCCTGAGGGTAAACTGCATTCACAGTAAGATGCTGCTTAGCAACTGATGCCTTCTGATATTTAGGTTTCAGTCTGTGTGTTCATTATGTGCCATAATCCCAGGACGTGGTTGATCACGGAGGAAAGAACATATATAAAGTAATATAAATAAAGTTTAACCTTTTTTCTAAGAATGAATTCTTACCGTCTGAACTCCATCTGGTAAGCTGTAAGCAATTTCATTGGTCCCCCAGCGAGGGTAACCAAGGTGCCTGTGACTCTGTTTAGAGACATCTAACATTCCCTCAGGCTGATTTCCCATCAGCATCCCAAAGCTGTCCTTACACACTGGGCAGATTTTAGCCATGCACTTCACTGACGTCTCCAGACACTCTTTGCAGAACTCGTGGCCACATTTCAGCTTCTGTTTGTCAGTAAATTTGTCCATGCAGATTGGACAGTCGACATCTCTGTCAGTCTCCAGTTTACTTTTCATGTTATTGCTGTGAGATCTTGGAAACATTGTTCTGGACTCCAGATCCATCCTCTTCTGAACTGTTGATATTACAGGTTTTGGTCCAAACAGCAGGCACTGATCAGCTGACATGTTTAACATCATCTTAGTCTGGTCTGACTGAATATTATGCACTGCCTCTTTAACAATTTCAGACTCCAGTTGTGTTTGAGGGATGTTAACACACTGTAGGTTTTGTGTGCTTTGCTGGTAAAAGTCTATAAATCTTTGAGCAGCTTCCTGAACAGAATCACTTCTGGTTTGATCCACAGCAGTAACTGAAACTGACACATCAGCATTTATTTTAACACCAAACTTCTTCTCAAACTGGCGGAGCTCATTTCTGAAAGCATGGCTGAAGTACCAGTAATGAAAGAGAGGAATGGTAAAAGCAGGTGGACCTCCACTCTTCTCAGCATGCTGTGGGATCTCAGCTCTACTTAGATCGTTTTTCATTGCAGCAGCAGCAGCCATCCCAGTTTCTGACCCTCTAATGATGCCACAAACCTCTCTGTAGTTCTTCTCAATTATGTGAAAAGGTCCTGAAAATGACAATTTATTTCCAAACTGAGGACTTCCAAACCTCCTCTTGAGCTCTGTTTGAATATTCAGGGGCAATTTGTTTAAATCCATGAAAGCAGTGAAACGCATGTCCACCTAAAAACATGGAAAATAGGTTTTACATTTAGTAAAGGCAGTTCAAATACATATATATATGTATATATATGTGTATATATATGTATATATATATATATATATATATATATATATATATATATATATATATATATATACATATATATATATATATATATATATATACATATATATATATATATATATATATACATATATATATATATATATATATATACATATAAAACAAGCAAATTTAAAAAGTTGATAAACACTGAGCCACAGGCATAAAAATGTGGGCTGCAGGTAAACTAGACAATGTGTAGAAAGGAGAATTGCCACTCAGTATTGTCTTCCAGGTTTATCAGACGGTAGGGGCGCTCCCGAGTTCAAAATGAATGGGTTAATAATAAACTTTTAATAATCAGCACTCAGTAGCAGTAATGGTAACCAATCAGCACTCCGTAGCAGTAATGCTAACCATTTAGTGCTCAGTAGCAGTTATGCTAACCAATTAGCATCCAATAGCAGTAATGGTAACCAATCAGCATTCAGTAGCAGTTATGCCAACTAATCAGCACTCAGTAGCAGTAATGCTGCCCAAAACCCTTTTGCTATAGAAAAAGAAAGAAATACACAGATAAGTTTTCTTTGCTTTTTAGTAAAATACATCCTTCTACTTCTAAAATTAAGGAAGATTCTGGTCAAATGGTCAGAAAATTATTATTATTTTTTTTTTAAGTTTTCATTTTTAGCTTTTTATCTCCATTCACCCCCATTCATTTAGGACTCTGGCATTTTGCAGACATGTTTTGATATAACAGGAAAAGGAGTGGCCAGGTTCCTCTTTAATCTGGGTAAACTTCATTCGCTATGAACACTGATTAGGGCTGGGAATCGAAAATCAGTAATTTGAATAATGTGGATCTGCTCGTTCATCTTTCCACTGTGAACTCTGCACCTAATTATGGAGCCCTGAACCTCTTAGGATGCCATTTTCTCTGAAGACCAGATACGGGATCCCCAAGGGGTCGCCTCAGGGTAACATTGGACTTTCCTGACCATTCATCTGACTATGTTCTTTATCACACCCTCCTGCCAAAAACAGGTGAGCCTATCCAATTTATTCAGTGTGGCCCGTGCAACAGTTATGCCAAATTTTATTTTTCCCAATATGCTGAACTAATAAACAGTAATTGTGCATTAAAATGTGCTGAAGTGTCTTTTCTGTAAAGGAAGTGTTAACTTATTTTCCACTGGGTTTATATAACTCTTGCAGTAGGGGAGGCAAATTACTGACGAAAAATAGGAAAATAAATAAATATAGATTTATGTCTTTCATGATAATCCATAAATATAGATTACCTCTGGGACAGGCACCTTCTCCTCCTCCACGGCAAGAACTGACTTCTGTGGTTCATTCAGAGTCTTTGTTTCACCCACCAAAAAGTGCACCATAGTGCTACATTTTAATTCCTTGAATGTTAAAGTTCCACTTTTCAGCATCTTTAAAACATCTAAAGCTAAAATAAAAGACAAATAAAACAAAACCAAGTATTTTAAATGGGACAATAATTACAAAGTAAATTATTACATAATTGATTAATTTTACCCCTGAGGTCCACCTATATTTATATGGTTTTATGGAGCCAAAAACAGTCATAATTAATTTCCACAATCATTTTCCAACTTCTTTATCCCTCAGAATTAAACAGGTTGTTTCTGTTACTGTGCCTTTAAGACCAATATTTCTTTCAATCAAGTTAACAGTTTGTATGTTTTTTGTATCATAATTATTACAAAATAACATTAAATTTATTTTACAAAAACAAGCTCTCACCCTTTGATGGGTTTATCTCCACCACGGCATGACACGGATCATCCAGAAGTTGAAGGTTCAGAACAGCGCAGTGCTCTCCCACACACTCAGACAGTGTTATATTGAACCACCCCTGAAGAGCTCTTTGCAGATGCGATTTCCATCTGTCTGGTATTTTCTGTGTCCACTCTACTCTGATATTAACCTTTACAGAGTCTAGAGGGACCGGGGTTTTGGCTCCATCTGCTGTCCCTAAATCAGCTGCTCTGTTTTTTTCCTGAAATTAAAAAAGCAGGATTAGAGACAGACTTGAAATGTACAATACACACTGAAAGGACGGATATCAGAAATGAGGAAAAAACAGGAAACCTTTTTTTGTATAATTTGAAAATACCAGCTGTTCCTTATACAAAGGTTTGAACACCCCCGGTCAAACCGCATGTTGTTGATTTTGAACATAGTTTAACACATCCTTAACAGTTAAATATGGATTTTTTCTGCAAATCTTTAGTGCCCAATTTGTATTTGCTATGTTTAATATATTGGAAAAAATTAAATATAAAATATGTGCCATAACTTTTGCACAGGCCACAATTTATGTTTTATTTTTCCCATTATGTTAAATACAGCGGATAAAGAGTACTCGTGTATTAAATTGTGCAGAGGTGTGTGTAAGCTGGCCTAAATAATTCAAACACGAATATTTGTTTGTTCTGTTGATATTCAAATGTTCTTTCAAAAGCTTTGCTACAGCAATCGAAACCTAAAATAAATTGTATCAGCAAAAGCCTTTAGATAGAACAGTGACTGTTAATGTGTTAATGAAAATGTTAAAAGTAAATACAGGGAGATTCACTCGAAAGAGGCCCCGAATATTCTGTAATAACTCTTGCTAGGATGAAGCAAACTGAACAAAACAACATGCAATGTGCTCCTCAGTATATGGAGCTTCGAACAAGCTGGGATGCCCCTGCGTCAGAGCGATGAGGTAAGCGCTGGACAGGCGTCGCAACATTTAATCTCCGTTTGCAACTTCTGAGTGCAAACTCCCGTACCCCTTCATGTGTCTGGCAGAAAACGGAGATCACTTCCACCATCACTTGTAATGCAATCGATTACACAAACGTCAAGGCATGTAGCATTTTTTTTTTTTTGTTCAGATTGCTTCATCCTAATGGGAGTTACAACTGAATATTCGGGGCCTCTTTCGAGTGAATCTCCCTGTAAATTATAGCTGGTTATTTTGAATATATAATTAACTCAAACCCAGACATCAGCTCAAACTGCACTGATTTTCATGTGGCCACGGATGCGTAAAGATCAGAGACGCCTCAGAAAGAAATCACATTTCTCTTTAAAATATCAGACGATAAGAAAATGAGGTATACCACAGAGACTCAAGAAATGTGATGAATCACCTTAAATATGTAAAAACAGTGATCCTTATCAGAGTAGTGGCATGCAGCCAATCCACCCTGTCCTTGACTCAGCTCTGTTTCAGATGGGAATATGAGCTCTTTTGTCTCATTTTCTTCCTCTTCTCTTTTTTCAAACTTTAATTGATTAATAAAATGTTCCAAATGAAATGTAGCAAAACTCCTCAATAATTCTAAATGAGCAAAACATAATGGGTGCAGGAATACATTCACAAGGCATATTGCCCTTCTGAACTTTGGAGTCCAACCTCAAGGCCAAGAGGGCCTCTGCAGTGTCTCTATCATGTCAGCATAAGCAGACCTACACCCTGAACCAGGGGAGTCAAATCCTCTACAAGGTTTACCGGCGTAATGGATAAGGGGTCATGGAAGCTCTCCTGACAGCTGGAAGTTCCAGGCTGAAACCTCTTCTGGAAGCTTTACAAAGGGAGGTCTATCATACCTCCACCTATTGAACAGAACCCAGCACTGAGGAATAGATGTGATGGGGACTTGGACACCACACCCAAAGCTGCAGCACCTCATGTTTCTCTTGGACTTGTACTGACAGTCTGCGCTGGTGGGCATGCTTTGTATTCCATGCAAATGAACATGGGGTTCAACTTTGTACTTAAAATATAAGCAGCTCAATACAACCACACATTTGACTTTTTTCCTCCAGATAGGGGAAAAGTGCTGCATCCCAAACCGTATAGTGCAGCACTAAATAGTGGGGAAATAGAGCCACCATTAGAAGTGCATTCATTAGTGTAGTACGTAAAGTAAATAGAAGTACATGGTTTGTATTCTTTGATTTTGGTTCAGATTGTAACTAAGTTAAAATAATGACTTATTTTCTAGAGGTTTTGATTAACCTGACTGACTAGTAACTAAAGACCAAGTTACTCTTTGAGAAATTGTGTGGGTTTTTGACATCATATGTGACTGTTTTGAGAAAATGAAATATTATTTTTGACATCATAAATAAAAACTGAGACGCTAAGTATTTATTTTGACCGTTTCATTTGGCTGGTGGTTTGAGAAGAACTTGAGTTCTGTGCCGAGCTGAATTCTGCGTTTAGAATTAGTGTGATTTTGTAAAATCCCTGTTTTAATTACACTGAGAGCTTTCTGATCAATTGGGAACTGAACGATGTGACCTTGTAGTGAGTGTAAACTCTCAGCTCTGAGCATCAAACCAACAGTGAGACATTTCAGTAACAGAAGCCACAAGATGAACGAGCAGTGAGTAGCTTTAGTTAATTTATCACATTTAATTCTTTTTTTAGGGACTGACGAGCCAATAGTTTATGAAAACTGTCAAATCAATATTTAGACAAAAGCTGCTCTTACGACTCTTTCATAAGTGTAAAATTAACCCACAGTTTTAGGAAATATCAGTTTAAACACTGAGATTAATAACTGATCACATTGATTTATCAGTCTACTCAGACTTTAGCAAAGCTCAGTAACACTCAGATTAATAACTGATCACATTGATTTATCAGTCTACTCAGGCTTTATCAGAGCTCAGTAACACTCAGATTAATAACTGATCACATTGATTTATCAGTCTACTCAGGCTTTAGCAGAGCTCAATAACACTGAGATTAATAACTGATCACATTGATTTATCAGTCTACTCAGGCTTTATCAGAGCTCAGTAACACTCAGATTAATAACTGATCACATTGATTTATCAGTCTACTCAGGCTTTAGCAGAGCTCAATAACACTGAGATTAATAACTGATCACATTGATTTATCAGTCTACTCAGGCTTTAGCAGAGCTCAATAACACTGAGATTAATAACTGATCACATTGATTTATCAGTCTACTCAGGCTTTAGCAGAATTCAGTAATGCTGAGTTAACAACCAGCTCATTGAAAACGGTTCTATATACAATCAAAAAGTGTTCTATTTTTACAAGCTTGACTTCCTAACAATAGCAGAACATTTTTTGGTTCTACCTAGAACATCAAACAATATACAACACATTCTCCATCAATCTGAAGAACTATTTCACCATGCAAATAACCAGTTAAGCATGAAATGATTCTATACAGAACTCATGCTTCTAAATAGCACCACTGCTTTTAGTAAAGACCCCTTGAAGAACCCCATTTTTAAGGGTATAGAGGAAAAATTGAAATAACCAACATCAAAAGAGATACTTACACTGCTGGCATCAATGTAAATTTCCATTGACATAACTGATGATCGTTTTGCTTTACACTTCAGATCGTTTTGCAATCTGAAACCAGAAATGAGTGCATTTACATTTCACCCTAATAATATGATCACTATCTGATTCATGCAATCACCTGATTACACAGCTAGTATCTGTATAATTTGCAGGAGAAACAACGAGCTTTCATTCAACATCTGGTTTTGTAATGAGAGTAAATTTTAAGACTATTGTGCTTTATGGTTTCACTGACTCCAAGCTAATTGTGAGACATTTTAACACATTTCAAATGTAAACAGTGGCTGTGTTTATACTCACACTGAGCTTAAATGTGGAACTGAATGTTAATAATGCTCTTATAAATGTTCTACCTTTGTTCTCGACATTTGACTCCATAAGCGTTACTTACCCAAAATGATAAGTTCCAGTAGTGGTGAAGCTGTAGGGCTTAGAATTGCTCTACTCTCGAAATTGAAACGAAATTGAATGTTTGCTGCAGGTGTAGAAATTGCTGTTAGCGCTAACATACTAACATAAAGTGAAAGCAGAACCCCTGACTTAGCCAATCATATCAGACCTCGTTAGTTGTAAGCCAATCATATTAACTTTGCAAAGTAATGTCCGTCAGCAACCACTGAAGCTGTGACAGGATTTTGACAAAAAGCTGACTAAAATAAATATTAGCCTTTATTGAAAATCTGTAATATACAGAGTGAAACTGTAAGTATTTACAGAGTAAAGATTCCCACCTACAATATGGACTTGGGGCAAATTACGGTCAGTATAGCTGTCTGTCGGGTTTTTATTTGGTTGCTTGTTAGTTAGGTTAGCTAACTTTGTATTTTTATCATATTTTTTTCAATTTCATATGGTTTTAACAAAGTTTAACTAAATATACAACTCCAGTTCCAAAAAAGTTGGGATGCTGTGCAGAATGTAAATAAAAGTAGAATGCAATGATGTGCAAATCACGTAAACCATATTTTTAAAGGAAAATACTACAAAGACAACATATCAAATGTTGAAACTGAGAAATTTTATTGTTTTTTGAAAAATATATGCCCATTTTTAATTTGATGCCAACAACACGTTCCAAGCTTAGGACGGGGCATGTTTTACCACTGTGTTTCATCACCTCTTCTTTTAACAACACTTTGTAAGCATTTGGGAACTGAGGAGACACTGCTGTAGTTTTGAAAGTGAAATGTTTTCCCAATCTTACTTGATACAGGATTTCAGCTGCTCAACAGTTCAGAGTCTCCTTTGTCGTATGTTTCATTTCATAATGCGGCAAATGTTATCAGTGGTGACAGGTCTGAATCGCAGACCGGCCAGTTTAGCTGGATTCTTGGATTCTTTGTAAGTAATTTTTTTCGGTTACTGAGCTGTTTGTGTAAATCACAAAATCAACCTTACTTTCATCACCATCTTGTTTCTTACAATGCAGCACTGTTTTAAAGCAGCTGACAAGATCCCAGCAAGTGCAGCTGGGCTTAAGTACAGCCTCCGTACTGTGGGGTTAGTTCTTACACAGCGTTACAGCTAAGACACCGTCAGTAAACAAAGACTAATGAAGTACATTTGATTTTTTTGTCCCATGTTTACACAGATTTTAAGAATTTTATGAAATGAAAAAGAGAAACATCTGGATTTTCTTCTACTTTATTAGTGTCTTTCAGATGTTAGTAATTTGGTTTTAAATAGGTATATTGATGAAATTGACATTAACAGCTGGTAAAACTGGAGTTATTCAGAAATGTTCCATATTTTACTGATGAGTTTTTATTTTCCTTCACTGGACTCCAGCAGCACTGCTGTGTCTGATCCTCTTGTACCAGCACAACACAAACTAACACACCACCACCACGTCAGTGTTACTGCAGTGCTGAGAATGATCCACCACCCAAATAGTACCTGCTCTGTGAGGGTCCATGGGGGTCCTGACCACTGAAGAACAGGGTAATAGGGGGCTAACAAAGTATGCTGAGAAACAGATGGACTACAGTCTGTAACTGTAGAACTACAAAGTGCACCTTTATAGTAAGTGGACCTGATAAAATGGACAATGAGTGTAGAAACAAGAAGGTGGTCATAATGTTATGCCTGATCGGTGTATAACGCAGTACAGCTGGAAAATACATTTGTTTCTTATAAAACAGAATTGAATTAACTTTGTTTGCACTGATTGATCAGGCTTTTCTGACCCTCTGTTACAGTGAACCCACCCATGGGCTAAACTGTAACACTGCACTTCCCAAACAAAGTTCAAGTGTTCATTTGTAGCAGAGATGTGCATGTTGCTTGTATAAAAATAACATTATTCCAACTAAAATATCTTTATTTAGCAAAGCAAAATGTGTTAGGTGGTGCCCTGCTCTCCCTACAGCAAGATAATTTCACTTAGTATAATTGCAATGTAAACAGCTGCGCAACTTAGGAGCCCAGAGCCAAAACTAGTTTGAAAAAGTGCATCCAATTGCACCCCAGAATCACAAAATCTGCCCTAACTGTAAAAAACAAGCCCTGATTGATGTTCTAAATTCACAAAATAAAATAAAAAACAAAAACATCAGTTTCTTTATTGTAGGGTCCAAACTTATAGAATAAAAGACATTAAAGACTATTCTATCATTCCAACTAACTACAGCAAGTCAATAAACCTAGTTTTAATGTTTAAAACATTAAAAAATCAATAGCCTCTTTACTGTAAGGCCTAAAGTTTTATGAAGAAATGCATTAATATGTGCCCTATTATTGCAACTTACTGAAAGTAGAATTTGAATTGTGTTGAAGTTTAAAACATTTGTCACACGATTATCATTGGTTTCCTTACTCTGGGGGCCTTGATTTAAAATGAATATTCTGCACAAATAAAATTAAGAAATCTGTAGTTTTTTTTCTGTTGGGACCAAAATGGTGAACCAAATGCATTAAAGAGGTTGTCATTAATACAATTTACTACAGCAAGCCGAATTGAAGTGTTCTGTTGAATTTTAATTAAAATTGTATAGGCCAAAAATTCAACATTCTTTACAGTAGGAGCCAAAATTATAAAACCAAATTCATTAAAGAGTGCCCTATTACTACAATGTACTACAGGAACCGGAATTTGAAGAAAGCCTTGAGATGAATATTGATCAATGTTTTAATATTTAAACATACAGAATGTAAATGTAGGGGTCAAAACTGTAATCCAAATGCATTACAGTGCCCTGTGTTTGCAGCTTACTACAGCAAGCAAAAATGTAATTAAGTGTTGGGTTGAATTATGATGATTAATATTTTATATACAAAAAAATCAATAGCCTCTTTTTTGAAAGCCATAAATTTGTCAAATCAAATGCATTGAAGAGTTCCCTATTATAGTAACTAACCACAGCAAGCAAAATTTGAATTAAGTGTTGAGTAGAGTTATAACTAATATTTTACATGCAAAAAATTCAATAGCTTCTTTACTGAAGGGCCCACATTTGTCCAACCAAATGCATTGAATAGTTCCCCATTATTGCAACTAGCTACAGCAAGCAGAATGTGAAGTGCTGTGTTGAATTATAATTAATATTTTATAAACAAAAAATTCAATAGCTTCTTTACCGAAGGATGCATGTTTGTCAAACCACATGCATTTAATAGTTCCCCATTATTGTAACTAACTACAGCAAGCAGAATTTGAATTAAGTGCTGCATTAAATTATAATTATTGTACTGGAGGTAAAATGTTGTAATTATAGAAACAATGTCTAAACATTTAGTTTTGCATCCGTAGAATGTAAATTATACAATATATGTATTTTTTGTGGTGAAATAATATTTAAAGATTTAAAATTTACAAAAATATCTTACTGCTGTATTATTGGGCAATAATATAACTGTCTTTAATGCATGTGGTTTCATAATTACAGGCCCTACAGTAAAGATGCTATTAATTGTTTTGTGATTGGAACATTAAACACAGTATTTATTCAATATTTATAAATTTTGCTTGCTGTAGTATGTTGTAATCATAGGATTGTTTTACTGTGGTTAGTTTAAATAACAAGACACTCTTCAACTTATTTGATTTTACAAACTTGGGGCCTACAGTAAGGAAGTGATTGAATTTTTGGTATATAAAATATTAATTATAAATCAACCTAACAATTAATTTAAATTTTGCTTGCTGTAGTAAGCAGTGCAAGAGGGCACTCTTAAATTCAATTGGTTTTACAGTCATGGGCAATACAGTAAAAATGATATTGAATAATTTACATACAAAACATTACTTATATTTGATCCACAATGTAATTACAATTTTGCATTCTGTAGTAAGCTGCTAAAACAGGGCAGTCTTAAATCTTTTTGGTTGTATAAATTTTGGTTTGACAATAAAAAAGGCATTGTTTGTATCTAAAATATTATCTATAATTCAACCCAACACTTGTTTTGAACTCTGCTAGCCATAGTTAGTTACAATAATAAGGAACTCTTCAATGAATTTGGATTAACAAATGATAGCCCTACAGCCCTACAAATTTTTGATATTTTAAACATTAATTAAAGTGAAAATTGACACTTGTTCAAATGTGGCTTGCTGTAGTTAGTTGCAAAAATAGGACAATCTTATGTGTATTTAGTTATACAATTCCAGGCAATACAGCCCAACATTTAATTTGAGTTCTGCTTGCTGTAGTTGGTTACAATAATAGGGAAGCTATTGAGCTTTTTGTTAATAAAATATTCATTATAATTCAACCCAACATTTAATTCAAATTCTGCTTGCTGTAGTTAGTTACAATAATGGGGAACTATTAAATGCATGTAGTTTGACAAACTTGTGTCCTTCAGTAAAGAAGCTCTTGAATTTTTTGTTTATAAAATATTAATTATAATTCAACACAGCACTTATTTCACATTCTGCTTGCTGCAGTTAGTTACAATAATGGGGAACTTTTCAATGCATTTTGTTGGACAAATGTGGGCCCTTCAGTAAAGAAGCTATTAAATTTTTTACCTAAAATATTAGTTATACTTCATTCCAATACATTTGAATTCCAATTACTGTAGTTAGTTAAAATTGTAGGGAACTCTTCAATGCATTTGGTTTGACAAATGTCGGCCCTTTAGTAAAAAAGCTATTGAATTTTTTGTATTTATAATATTTGTTATAATTCTACCCAACACTTAATTTGAAATCTGTTTGCTGTAGTTAGTTGCAATAATGGGGAACTCTTCAATGCATTTGGTTGGACAACTGTGGGCCCTTTAGGAAAAGAAGCAACCTCATTCCAACAGTAAATTTTATTAGTATGTTTAATTTTTAAAACATTAATAAATATTCACCACAAGGCTTTTTTAAAATTTTATTCCATGTAGTAGTTTGTAGTAATAAGGCACTCTTTAATGCGTTTGGTTTTATAATTTTGACTCCTACTGCAAAGAAGCTATTGAATTTTAACTCTCTATAATCTTAATTAAAGTACAACAAAACAAATGTGAATTCTGCTTGTTGTAGTAAATATTATTAATGATATGCTATTTAATGCATTTGGTTTACCATTCTGGCCCTTATGGTAAAAAATCTATTCAAGTTTTTTTTTTATTTTAGATGTGTAGAATATTAATTAGAAATCAAGGCCCCAGAGTAAACAAACTAATAATTATTGTATGAGACCAATGTTTTAAACTTCAACACAATTCAAATTCTGCTTTCAGTAAGTTGCAATAATAGGGCATATATTAATGCATTTCTTCATAAGATTTTAGGCCTTACAGTAAAGAGGCTATTGATTTTTTAATGTTTAAAACATTAATTAAACTAAAGTTTATTGACTTGCTGTAGTTAGTTGGAATGATAGAACAGAGGCCTTTTGTTTTCCAAGTTTGGGCCCTACGGCAAAGAAGCTTTTTTATGTGCATAGAATATTAATCATAAATCAAAATATAACTGAATTTAAATTGTGGTCCTGTAGTAAGTTACAATTACAGGAAGGTCTTAGTTGCTTGGGTTTCAGCTATAGAAACAGTATTAGGGGTGCGGGAAAAACTCAATTCTTAGACGCATCGCGATGCGGACGTGAACGATTCTGAATCGATTCATAAATGTCAAAAATCAATTTTCTAAATATTTTATTCATACCGGAATGTTGACGGAACGTAAAAAGCAGAACTTGGAAGTGGGTAAGTGCAGCGCCTGGAGTGTTTGTAGCTGCACATAACAAAAACACAGCTGGATGAGCGAGAAATCAGACCGGCCTCCTCTGCATTAAAGCCAGGTTAAGTCAGGAGTCACAACACAAATGATCAGAAGAGCCATTTTGTCCTTTCAACAAAACTCAAACCACCTTGGGAGCCACAACATTTATGTCTAGTATGCCTCAGGGTGTGCTGATGTCTTAGTATAGGCTAAAAATATAAACGAGAGCGCAGACTTACTTTGCTCTGCTTTAAGCTTTAGCTCAGCTATAGCCACTTTCCTCCCATTTCCATCAGGAAAGTTTTCCTCAGAAGTAGATCAGCTTTGTAAAATGTCTCTCAATGTTTCGGTTATTTTATGAGGCTGAAGTCGCTTCTCATTCTGTTCGAATTTTTCCCGTTCCACTTTAAATTCTGCCTGAGGTGCCGAATGTAGCTGCTGCACCATTTAAGGTGGAACAGGGAAATTCGAAAGAGAAGCGAGTTCATCTTCGCAACGTTTTAGTGTTTGACAGTCTCTCGTTGCAGATTTAACATTCCAGGAACTAACTGCGCTGCTTATAAATGCGAATAAGTCCATTCACCTCCAAACGTAGCTAACCTACTAGCTTGGCGAGACTTCACTGCTATGTGACCTGCAGTCTTCTCAGTCGCTGAGAACCAGGGCTTTCGCGCTATGTTGAACACTTTGGAGCCGAGATTCAGCGTCCAGTCTCGGAAATATTTTACTGACACATTGACCCCTGACTCTCTACAACGAGACCAAAACCAAAGTTATAAAATCACTGAATTAAACGGGTAGGTGGTTGTAACGTGCTGCATGGACACCCATTACCACTGGATCTTATGTCACCCTAACAGCGCATTTTATTGCAGATGAGTGGCAGCAGCGTCTCAAACAAGAGCAGTGAATAAGAGCCTTCTAGTTCTCTTGCCACATCACTTCCATTTGATTTATTAATAAAAGATATTGGAAGTAAATGCATCACGGATCATTACAAATACTTTGCTTTAAAACTACCGAATCCTCACACAGTGAGAAAATAGAAATCATATATAGAAAAAAAGATGCATCGAGATGCATCGATAATCGTTTTATAATCGCATCGCAGCCCTCTGAATCGTAATCGAATCGAATCGTGAGGTGACTAAAGATTCCCACCCCTAAACAGTATAGACGCTATTGAGATTTTGACGTTAAAAACAAGACGCGCACTTTGTCGACGGTCCCTTACTTTGGTACGTGAAGATACGCTTAATGGCCTGTTCAGTCGGGGGTAATGTGTCCATAATTTCTTTTAAAAAGCAGTTACAGTAAAGAATAAATAGTGTAAAACCAGCCGTTAAGGAGTTCTAAACGCTCTTTCTTTACTTGAGATTTGTAGCTCCATAAGTGAGTGAGCTGTGTTACCTACCCAGACTGAGCTCTCAGCGCAGTTAAAGCTCAAAATCTCACAAATGCTCTGCTCCCCTCCTCAAGTCTATGAGAAAACGAAACTAAAGGTGTGCTGCGCGTCTGAGACTCTCCTTACACTGTGCATTAACCAATTCATGTCCGGATCCTATGTGGATTTACTTTGGCTGGATTCAATTCACTTGTGCCCCGTTTACACTTGGCATTACTCTTTAATTCTGGGTGATCTGATTATAAGTGGACGGTGCAGTGCAGGTGTGAACGAGGTACAGGGAGTCTGGGAGACGCATTGTGATCCAGTCACTCAAATCACCTTCGCAGGTGGTCAGGGATGCCTATGACCACATAGCTTCATTTTTCGTCTCCTCGACAGTCCGTTTACAGGTCTCATTAGCGGTTCGCGTGGTCTAAACGTTTGTAACGGCCTTTTACTTACACGCACACAGCGAGAGACTGACGTAGTAAATATGGGTGGTACCTTTCTCCAGTCACCAAATACGGATTCGTATGGAACCCAAAAGGGTGACATGGTGATTATTTTAATAATGTGTGGGCATAAATTAATATATATTTTATAGTTTCTCATAACTCGTGGCCTCAGTATAATTAATGGGCTCATTAAAGTAATTTTGTGGCCTCAATATAATAATTTTTGACCTCAATATATTAATTAATGTAATATGTGATGTATTAACATCACAACTGCAGTGAGGAAAAAGATTATAGAAATGTAGTGCTCATGAGGTACAATGTTTTTGTAGACTACCAGCCCTGCTGAAAAAATCACAGTTGCAAGGTTTCTGAAAGGTTTTACAAAGGTGTCTCACGGTTAGTAATGGTGTATGTTTTCCTGGTGGGTTAAAATTCTAATGCAAAGGATCCCAGTGACAGTTGACCTGTGATTGAATCTATGCATTTGATGGTTTTCTAATAGGATCTAAAGGTGTTCTGCAGGAAACGCCAAACCCCAAGGATGCTCAATCCCGGTCCTACAGACCTACCACCCTGCACTGTTTAGCTCCAGCTCTTATCTAACACACCTGATACAGATAATGATGACCTCCAGAGGCATCTGGATATTAGAGACATTTGTTTAGGATCTGAACTCTCCAGGGTGGTAGATCTCCAGAACCAGGATTGAGCACTAACCTTACACACTTAAAAAATGACAGATCTTCAAGGGTTCATTTATAAAGAAAATGGATCTATATAGAACCATGGGCACTCAAAGAACCCTTTCCATGACTAAAGGGTTCTTTGCATTGTGAAATTGTTCTTCAGATTGGTGGAGAAAGTGCTGTAGACGGTTCTATATAGAACCTTTTTGAAAAGGCTTCTATATAGCACCAAAAAGGTTTCCTCCATTGTAACAAGCCTGGCATTGTAACAATAGAAGAATGCTTTTTGGTGCTATAAAGAACACTATTCAAACAACAAAACAAATACAGACATTTTATTTACTATCCAAAAGCACCAGTGAACCTACACGGGTCTTCTGAGTTTTATATATAATGTTGATGATGGGAAAATAGTGGAAAATCTAAAATAATAAGCTTTCTTTGGAGACTATTTTGCTTCACAACACCCTGCATGTGTCCCAGATTTTTAAAAATATATTATAGACCAAAACCTTAAAAATGTAGCTGAACAATCTTGCACAAATTAAGAAAATGTCCTTAGACCGCAGAGAGTTGACCATAGCAGATAAGTTCTCTTCTGTGCCTTTTGAAGACGCTGGCAAGACCGCAAAGCTGATGTAAGCTTCCTGTGCACCAGTTAACTCCATCTATGGTTGTAAAGGTGACGTTTGATGAGACTCAGTAGCCACGTTCACATTCAGCCTAATAATCCATTAATAATCCGACTAATAGCTCAATCTGAACACGTCCATGTAAACACCTCAATCGGAATAGACTAGTCATCAGATTGTTGAGTAGAGTGAGCATAAACACCTCAGTCTTAATCTGTAATCGGAATGAATTCAATCGGATCTGCAAAAATCTTTGCATGTAAACACAGCCAGTGATTACTAGCCTTAGCACTGTCATCAACTGCTACTACTGTGTGGCCACTTTGGCTCTGGCTTTTGAACAAAAAAACGAGATAGCAGACACGTTTAACAGTAATGCTGCTTCTCTTTCCTTTTTAAGTTTAAGTTTTTTGTCATTGACCCACTTAATGTGGGTCTATGGCTATCCATGATTTTCTTTTTAATTCCCAATAGTCCATACATATCATTCGCTTAGCTCTGTGTCAAAAACGCTTCTGACCCAAAGGAATGCTCATTGGTTATGAATTCAGAATCCGTACGCCAATGACATTTCTGAATTTTTTTCAAATTCTCTTTGTCTTTTAACTTGATGTCTTGATAAGTGTTGTGTGTGACTTAAAAAGAAATCTAGCACAATCTAGCATCAGTACAAATTGGCTAGTTTAAATCATTGCTGGTCGAGGGCCCCCTGGTTGCTAGGGCCCCTGGGCATATGCCCAGTAGGCCCAGTTGACAGTCTGTCCCTGATAATGGCTAATATCATTGGTTGTTAAGAAGGGATTGGTTAAGAAAATAAGGTGGAGCTTTGGTCTGACCTGCCAGAGAAATGACAATAAACAGGCATGAATCATTAATGATGAATTAGTTGACCTTTTTTTGACATATACAGCTGCATTTTAGTTCTTGTTAAATTATTTATTAATCTTCTTCAATAAGGGCCTAAAGCCTTAGGAAAAACACCTTTTAGGGAACCTTTAAAAAATGAACATTTACATTACTTAAAAAGTTTAGAAACTAGTCACTAAATTCAGTCTGGCTGAACTGTTAAAATTACTTATTATTTACAGATTGGAATGGCCACAATATCAGGCTTTTTTACTGCTATAGAGAAAAGATGTGTACTGTATCTATGTTTATGTATATTTATTCTGTTTTAATATAGTGTTTCTGTTCTTAATTTGCGCATTTTTCTTTCTATTGTATGACTATACGGGTTCTGAATACTAGAATATGGCTTAGCTTTATAATCATCATTATTTTATAATCATTTTTTAAAGTGTTTTTAATATAATTTGTATTATTTATTATAAATGATGATTTTTTTATTTAAAAATTTATAATTATATAATTTATATAATATAATTATAATTATAAAAAAATGTAATTCTTTTTTGTCTTTTGTCCACTCAGTTTTTTTCCACCTGTCTACTTGTTGACAGCCAGTTTCTTTTAAAGAAGAGAGTTTCTGTGCATAATCTGTTTTTATTTGACTTTATTTTTATTCCAGCTTTTGGAGTATAAGCTCAAATAATAGTGCAATGTGAATACTAAAAGCTAAAAATTAAAAACTAAATTAAAAGAAAATGAAAAATCATGCGGCACATTGATTGGCGTCATTTTAAAGTTAAAATAAAAATTTTAAAATTAAAAGTCTGAGATTAAAATATCATGCCAAGAAGCATCACTACATTTTAATTTTGCCCTGTATAATTATCACACTGGTTTGAGTTAAACATACAGTAAATATAAAGTGATAACATAAATGCACACAACGTCTTAACCTCTTCTCAAGTCTCTACAGTGGGCAAAATTACATAAATCTGTGTGTTATCTAGAAATAAAGCTAGTCAGTGCATTCAAAAAATGAATGTGAATTGTGTGCAGTTTATATCTTCACTCAATGCCTTTGGCCTTCAGATCCTCTTTCACTCTCTTTAAGTAGTCGGGGTCTGGATAGCCATAACTGAGGAAAGAGGTAAGTGTTCAGTCTTAGTGCACATAATTATGCATGCGTATTTACGTGTACAAAAAAGTTAGCCAGTGTTTTTAGAATGCACTATAAACAGTGTTGAAGTTAAAGCTGCTTTCACACTAGACATTGGCATTTTGTGCCGGCTTGCAAAATCAGTGTGACCGAGGCTGCAGTGGAAGATTGGTGATGAAAGACCCTCTGTGTTGTTGCAGTTAACAAGCCACCCTTCAGGTTTTCACCTGGCCAGTGCAGTTGCAGTGCAGGCTATATGTCCGGGTGTCCAGTTTTGACTATCATTTATACAGTTTTTGCAAAGTTCTCTCGAATTGTGGGGGAAAAACATGCAATAAAATCATGCTGTTCAGTTCGTTTGTCACCCCCCCACTGGCAATTTTTCCAAACTCT
>NW_023495343.1:0-201186 GCF_904425465.1 Colossoma macropomum
AGTATTACCAAAATAATTTTATCTCTTAACTAAAATGATTACATTTTCAGAATTTCTCTCTAAAACATCCAAAAATATATCTGTGTAAGTAGTCTTTGTTGTTTTACATAAAAATGGAAACATTTTCATTGTGCAATACAATAACCAGTTTGCATTGAAGTTCTGTACTTGCTATGTACTAAGGCTTAGTATATAATAAGCCTTGGATTTTAAGGCATTAAACATTGCAGTGCTATATTTTCAGGACAGTACCCACTTCTGACCCAGTTTTGCTATTATGTAGCTCCAATTTCACAGAGACAAAGATGGGAACAGCATCATCGAAAGAAGCTCCTACTTCTCCCCCTGTTTCTACACGAGGTAAGTGTTACCTAAACCCCAGCAAATATTATAGTTCACTGACATGCATATAAACAGTGAACCATGTTAAATTATCTAATTCATATTTAATATTTCTTGTGAACATGTGCCATGTTTAGGGGATTGATCTGTAGATAGAATATTAAACTAAGGTTAACATAATCATTTACATACAGAGTAATCAGCCTCAGGTAGCCCAATCATCCACAATCTTGCTACATGCCTACTTTACTAACATTTACCCAAATAGTAGCATATTTTGGTCCGCTGGCTCGATAAGGTTGGCACCCAGCTGACTGCATGCCATTGCTAGTCCACCCTTGGACCACCCAGATTTTTGTCCTGCATACAAGGTCTAACCAGTTTTTACTCCTTCCAGACAGATTCAAATTCATGTAGCCTTTTATTTTTGTAAAATAATGTAAGATGAATATTACAAACAGTTGAAAGGAAAAAAAAACGACTAAGCCTAAGAATTTTATGAAAATGTTGCTAATACTGTGCTAGATTGGTTACAATTGTATAATTGGCTTTATTTATGATATTGCTGTTAAAATTATTTACTAAACTAATTTGCAAAGTATAACAAATGAAATAAATGATGGAAAAATTTGTAAATTGCAATGGAAGTGGAAAATTTTGTTCTGCTTCTCCTAACACAGTTGAATTAATTTTATTACTCAGAATTAAAAAAGCCCTGGAGGTCAGTGAACTGGAGGTAAGAGCCTGTATGTGTGCAAGGTAAAATTATGCATAAAATGAAACTATATGTAATACACTATTTAAGAACAATACTATGTTTTTAAAATGTATGTTAAAAGGTATACATTTGTATGACCTCAGAGCCGCTGTTGAACGGATATTTTTGCGTCGTGGATCAGCCTTACCCTAGCAGTTAAAACTCCAGCAACATCATTTGGTCTACCAACCAAATAATATCTGGTCAACAATGGCACCTGATTTTAGATTAAGCAAAGGGGTTACAATTTAATCTTGCAACTTTTTTATATTGTATCTTTTTCTTGCTATGCTCAATGTGTGTACTCTGTTTACTTCAATGCTCTTTCAGGGAAAAAGAGGCAATATTGAAAGAATTGGGAGACTTAAGGCCAAGTTCAAATGTCCTCAGAATTCTGCTGTATGGACCAGTTGGGGCAGGAAAGTCATGCTTCATAAACTCTGTACAGAGGGCTCTCCTAGGCCGTAATGCCATGGTAGCTCTGGAAAACACAGAACGATTTGGAAAAAGCTTTACTAGGACAGTAAGTAATCATTAATGTCAGTAGTTCTCAAGTTTCACCTGTTAATGTATAGTATTTGGCACTCATTCATTTTAATACTGTATGGTTTATTTAACTACATGTGATTAATAACATACATTTAGCTAAGTTTGAAACTGTCCAATTAATTATAATAATATTGACAAAAATAAAATGATTTATCTTTTTTTTTTGAACATTCCACTACATCAAGATCCACACTGTACTTTAGACACAGCCCGCTCTTCGAGCAATATGTGGCGAAGTTGAGCAGCCTTTAATCATTAAAGAGCAAGAGTAAGGTTTTATGGACTGATGAGTCTAAATTTGTAATTAATTTTGTAATAGGGATAACTTGGAACATGAGGAGAAGAAAGTGCAACCAACTTCTCATTTCCTGAAAAGAATGCAAGCTATAATAAAGGCAAAGGACAAATTAAATACTAGATAATTTAAATTTAGTTGCTGATGTTTGTGTCTTGATCCACTTGCACCAGTGCAACACACACTTACATGTCACTACCATGTCAGTTGTCAATGCAGTGCCAAGAATGATCCAAAAATACCTGATGGTGCTTTGAAGCCCCGATCATTGATTAGTGGGGAAAAGTGGGGTTAACAATTATGCAGGAAAAGAGAGAGAAAATGGACAATGAGTGTAGGTACAAGGAAGGTGTTCCAAAGAAAATAGCCAATGAATGTATCTGCTTTTGTGAGTTGTCATAAACTTCCTTAATGTAAGTGTGATGAAAGTGCTTTATTTGGATATTAAATATCCTGGAATATAGCTAAGCATTAATATTCCCTTTCAATACCTTTTTCAGATAAAGTTTAATAGTTTGTTTAACAGTTTGTATACTGATCCTATTTGTATTGAATAAAGTAATTATTTTTTTCTAGTGTTTGGTTTAATCTGCTCATTTGATTGTACAGTATGTTTGGATTTGTTCCTAGATCACTACACACAAGCTGAAGAAGCGTGGAGGCGGACATTATCCTTTTGTTTTAACTGACATCATGGGACTTGAGATGGATGGAGGCATTCTAACTGAGGACATCATGAAAGTTTTAGAGGGACGTATTTTAGATGGCTACAAGGTAAGTACACAGTTCATACAGTCAACTTATTCCCAGCCAGCACAAAAGCCTTGCTGGTCTTGAACAACAACTAACTAAAAAGTTAAAGTAGCTGTTTTATTTGTCATATGTAGCCTCCCATGTTACACTAATTTTGTTGTTTTTTTGTAGTTATCTGTCCAACATGAATTATTCATACACTATATTGCCAAAAGTATTCGCTCGTCTGCCTTCACACGTATTTGAACTTGAGTTACATCCCATTATTAATCCATAGGGTTTAATATGATGTCGGCCCACCCTTTGCAGCTATAACAGCTTCAACTCTTCTGGGAAGGCTTTCCACAAGGTTTAGACGTGTGTTTATGGGAATTTGTGTAGTTGGATTTCAAAGGCTACCTATAAAGCAATTTTTAATCAGAGTTGATAAAGCAATCATCATGTTTTTTAATACAGAAACATTTATTGTTTTTAATTTAAAGCTTTTGATTCATTCAGCTTTTTTAATTTTCAAAATAAAACCACATGCATCCTTGCACTGCTAGACCTGTTGTGCAGTCACTTTCAGTTTCTGCTTTTTATTTGCATGTTTTTCAGTATGGTTGCAATTTATCATGTTTTGCAGAGGAATTTAGATATTAATATTATTCCTTTTTGACACAACAATTCTAGAAATATTTGTTTTCCTGTTTTAGTTTGATTCTCAGGCACCTATAACATGGCGCAACTCAAAGTACAATAAAAACCCAAGCATATGTGATAAAGTTCACTGTCTGGTGAGCATTATTCCTGCTGATTCTATCTCGAGAATGGATCACACAGTGATTGACAAAATGAAGGCTGTTCGACAGAAAGCAGGTCAAATGAGTAAGTTTGAATTTATAGCATTTTTGATCCTTGAGGTTGATATGGGATTTACATGTAAAACAAAAAGAGTACATTTTTTATTACTGTGCAATAATTTATAGGTTTATGGATTGAGAATGGTATGCAACTTATATAGTATGTATTGTGGCATCCACCATGGGTCATGCAGCCATTAGCAGCTTGGGGGTGCAGCCATGCAAAGTGGCTCTCAGAGAAAGATGGTCATTGTTACTGATGTTGTTGCTGTTATTAGTGTAGTTGTGTTGCTTAGAGTATACCTTTATTCATTATCTTCTGTATTTTGTTTTTGTAGGAATACCACAAGTCATTGTCTTGACAAAAGTGGATAAAACATGTGAGATGGTCAACAAAGACTTGAGAAAACTTTTCCACAGCAGTAAGATCAAAGAGAAGGTAACCTATGTATCCCACTACAAGAGATGCAAAATATTAATCTTCACATCCAGATAAAGTTGAAAATTCTAAATGCTATGGAATGAATATGCTATTTAGATATTAGCACATTTGGATGCTAATCCCCAAAATGACAGAAATTAATATACACTGTATGAGTCCTCACATGCAGTTCCTAAAATGATACACTTACCTATAGATAGTATTTTGGATTCTATATAAAACTGTAATATCACAATTGTATAACCTTGCATTGACACATTTTTATTTCTTCAGGCAGAGCTGGGCAAACATGAACTGGACATCCCATGGAACAACATCTACCCTGTGAAGAACTATCATGCAGAGATCATCCAAGACACTGATATTGATGCTCTCATCCTCATGACACTCAGAGATATTGTCAATTTTGCCAGTGACCATGTGGAAGACGTGTATTAGTCTAGTGCCGGCTGTTGAATCATGAAATCCGTACAGTGACTCACAGTCTGATTAAGCATATATATAGACTACTCCTGTTTTAAATATTGTAAATTTTATATATGTATACATCTAATATATATATATCGAGCTATAAAAGCTGTGGGGAACTGCTACACAGTGGATTTTCCTTCTTAACAACACCTGAGTCAACTCATTGTTTAATTGTTATGTTTAGTTGGAGTGTTACAGCTGGGAAAACACCATTTTGTGCTAAACTCAGGCCTGCAGTTCCTGGGATGTAGCTCTGCACATATTTTCAATTTCCCAAATTTTTTAAAAGGAACAACATTTGCCTAGAAGCATAGCTTGTTTGCCTTTTGTTTGCATGACTGTGATTTGTTATATCCTTCCTGTTCTTACTCACTAACACATTCTTTAAAAGAATCTTTATTTTAAATGTTTTTTGGCTTGGACATATTTCTCTAGAAAAATACAAATATACAGTTTTATGTTTGTAAACTTTTAATGAATTTTCCAAAGCTGCCCACATATGTAAATGATTTACATATACTGACTAAAAATCATCAAACTCTGTCATAAGAGCTGAAAACCAAACCCCTAAACAGGTCAGACTGCAACGTAAAATGACAAACTGTAGGTCCAGCTGGTCTGTTGCCAAGCAATTTAAGTGGGCTGACTGGCATTGTCCTGTAGATATTCCTAATATTTAAAACCAACATTAAAGTGGCCAAGGTATAGTCTAATTTTTGGAAATGGGAGCTGCCTTAAAACTCTGTGGATATTTTATAATGAATAGATCAATACAAATGGTCCAAAAGGGCTTGGAATAAAAACATGATACATGAATATAACATTAAAAGCACACTGTCCCTTTTAAATTAAGTTATCATTGCATAGATTTTGTTAGGACAGTGATAATATAACACTCACTAGCAAAGATTTTGTAATGGACTGTTACATGAACATAAATCTGGAGCTGAATATATCTTAGAACTTCTTAGAACTCATGCAAGACCCACATATAGACAGAAATTGGCAGCTTAAATGGGACCCACAGCCGTCACCTAATTGGGGTCCACAACTGGGACTAAGGACTATAACAAAAATTGGGACTCACAGTGTAACCCAATTGTGGCCCATGACAACCCATTTAGGGTGACACACAACCCTTAAAAAAGCTTACCACAAGCATGTTGATTGACAGCCTGCTCCACCTGTAGAGAGAGACAGTACCCAAAAAGAAAACCTAGTTTATAACTAGGTTTATAACTTTCTAGTTTATAACTTTGTACAATGTGGGACCATCTCAATAGTTTTGTTTGTCACTACGAAATGAAAACATTGAAGGATTATGGTCAGTGTACACAACTGCAGGCAGAAATCCAGAACCAACAAAAACTGTAGGGCCAACAACAACAGAGCTAGAACTTTTTGCTCTATAGTACAATATGTCGCCTGATGCTTGCTGAATTTATGGGACAATTGCACAGAGTGATCAATTTCAGACTCATTTTTTATAATAAAACAGCACCCACCCCCAGAGCACTTGCCTAACTCTATCCCTCAAGTTTAAAGGGCTTAGAAAAAATAAGTGCAGCAAGCATCGGGGCGTAAAAAGAAGGGTTTTCCAAAGGATGCTAACAATCAGAAGTTCAAATAAAGGACTTTGGCTAAGCAAAGAAATGAAGGGTGAAAAAACAGTAGAGAAGTTTTTACAAAAGCGACGGTAATACCCAGCGATACCAATACACCTGTGCATCTCATGACAAGTTGGGGATAGGAAAATTTTAAATGGCAGCGACCTTAGTGTTGTACTTGCCACACCTGTCTGTGTCATACTTGGCAAGGACCTTAGGGTCTACTTGCCGCACCTGTCTGTCTGTCTACTTGCTTGCCAAAGAATGTCAAAAAGCCTGTTCTAGTGTATCAAAAACTGTTCTCAACACCTAAATTAGTGGGCCAGTCCATGGGATAAATGACAAGATCATGTGGATAAGCTAATTTGGAACATATTAACTAGTCTCTGGAAAGTAACAGGGGCATTCTTAAATCCAAATGGCATAATTCTACTTTGTAGAAAAGTTTCAAGGAAGACAAATGCTGAAATGTGCTGACATGTAACACCCCTTAATAAAGTTTCAAATATTAATGCATCAAAAAAGAATAAAATGATTTTGTGTATGATTTGGAGAGATTAAATGACTAGGTTTAGTTTGGCTCTTCCAAAGGGTACCATCTATAAACCACAAAGATAAGTGGCACTATAGCAGGTAACTTCTCCTTAATTAAAATGATTTAAAAATCATCATGTGAAACAAATTCTGATGCATCTTCTGGAATTTGCAGTTGATATTTTCACTGACTTGTAAGGCAAATACAGTTTTATAGTCTTGTTGTAGCTTTAATGCAGTCATATGTAGCGTTAAGCATAAACTTATCATTAGGGGTCAGTATATAGAAACAACATACTAAAAACCTAGTAAAGTCACTGTATGATCACGTCGCTGGTAATTAGGTGTTTATGTGCTCATGAAAAAAATGATCTTCGTGACAGATCCTGTCGGGAGAGATTCTATTCATACCAGAAATGTAAACAAAAAAGCACACAGCAAAAAATAAAAGAACCAGTTAATGCATGATGTAAATTCTGAAAGATTTCTATACAATGGAGCAAGTAGATCAGGAGTATATGTAGGCATTTATCTCCACGAAGTTCTTACACAACTACAAGTAACTGCAAAGCCCAGTGAAACCTACAGCAGAATTCACTCAAGAGTTTGTTCTCCTGTAATACAGGATGAAAACAAAGGTACTGAATTCTTGAATCCTCATGCCTTTTTCCACTGTTAATAAATAAAAAGGAGAGTGCATGCCCAAGCAATGGTGATTATCACTGAATCTTACAACTCCTTAAATCGAAGTTTTGGTTAAGACAATAAGACAGGTCAGGATGTGAGGAAATTAAATATGTCAGCAAATTTTGTTTTGGAAGCAGGGCTGACACAAAACTTGGGTTATTCATGAATGGGGAATGTTGTATATGTCAGCATTTTTTATTAATCTCCACTGGATGTGCATATTAATAGATAAAGAGTTTATTACTGAGCTGTTAATTCTAGAATGAAGATCAATTGTCTTAAACAAAATTTGTTAAATGTGTGTTTGGTCATATAGGCCATTTGTATTCAAACCTTTCCTCAGGGACCCCTAGATGGACCAGATTTTTGTGGATCAGACACAGCAGTGCGGCTGGAGTTTTTAAACATTGTGTCCACTCACTGTCCACTCTATTAGACATTCCTACCTTGTCTGTGCACCTTGTAGATGTAAAGTCAGAGACAATGGCACATCTGCTGCTACACAGGCTGTGTTGGTCATCCTCTAGTCCTTCATCAGTGGTCACAGGACGCTGCCCACAGGACGCTTTTGGCTGGATATTTTTGGTTGGTGGACTATTCTCAGTCCAGCAGTGACACTGAGGTGTTTAAAAACTCCAGAAGCACTGCTGTGTCTGATCTACTCAGACCAGCACAACACACACTAACACACCACCACCACATCAGTGTTACTGCAATGCTGAGAATGATCCAAAACCCAAATAGTACCTGCTATGTGAGGGTCCATGGGGGTCCTGACCACTAAAGAACAGGGTAAAAGGGCACTAACAAAGTATGCAGAGAAACAGATGGACTACAGTCCGTAATTGTAGAACTACAAAGTGCACCTATATAGTAAGTGGAACTGATAAAATGGACAATGAGCATATGCTCATTTTATATATATATATATATATATATATATATATATATATATATATATATGTGTGTGTGTGTGTGTGTGTGTGTGTGTGTGTGTGCGTGTGTGTGTGTATATATATATATATATATATATATATATATATATATATATATATATATATATATATATATTACACAAGCAGCTGGTAACCATTGGTTTCTATATATGTGCCACATGTTGCCTTGTTAGTAATATTGGTAACTTTTACTATTACTGTAGGTCATGTTCACAAGGTTCAAGTTCACAAGTCCTTCATGACAACAGACACAACCCCTAAAATAACATTTTTAAAGGCTTATTCCAAAAAAGTGGCAGTTGTCATAATGGTTTTGTTGTAAATCTTTTTATTTGCCAAATGAGAGAGTTCAGGAATGAAATATTGTATTCGAAGAGTTCTCTGTTCCTCCTGACCACAACACCTAATCTTACCAACAGGACTTGTGAGTATTTGTCCTGCAGCTTTTGATTCATTAGGATAATGTCAGGACAACAAATATCCTGTTGTGAGGTATACAAGTGGCTGTTTATGCCACTACTAGGGACAAGAACCCCCTTAACTGTAAGTCAGAAAACAGATGCTAGCCATTATACAACGTAACTAGGATAGACACACAATAGCTAAGACTTAAGAAAGAAACATAAGAATAACATTGGATACATTTTTAAAAGCTACAGCGCTGCTTAAATCCACAAACAGGACTTTTTTGAAGCGTCAGCAGAAGGTTTAGATGAATATACAGACATCATGATGTCACACATTAGTTTCTGTGAGAAAAACAGCACAGGAAACAATGAAAAGTTACATTGCTGACATACCCAACTTCTGTACTGTTTTTCCCAGACATCCAAGAGATCACCAACTACAAGGTCTTCAGCCTTTCTTTTCCTGTCCTTCACCCTGACTCTCTCACCTCTTTCTCCCACTCCTCTCACCATCAACTAGCAGGATGTCAAAAGGCAGATTTTTTAGCAGACATAAGGTAAAACAAGCTCCAGGGGCAAATTTAGTCTCTTCATCCTCCCTAAAACTTGCTGTCATCAACTACCAATAGTTTTCACAGACATACTCAAAAGTTCCTGGAACTTTGCTCTGTTTGCATGTTATTCAAATCCTGTACCATCTCCAGAAAATTTTACTTGACTAAATGACTATAGCTTAGTTGCCCTGACCTCTGTAATCATGAAGGCCTTTAAACATCTGATCCCAGCTAACCTGAACGTTACTACAAACACTCTGCTGGAACCTATAGAACAAAAAGGTCTGACAGTGATGCAATCAACTTGGCCCTGCACTTCATGCTGCAGCATACTGCTAGTCATAAAATTTGAGAGTTCTGTTTGTGAACTTCAGCTCAGCTTTTAACACCAAAGTGCTGCAGATCATATTGTCCCATCTGTCTGTGCCAGATCCCTTCTACTACTGGTGGATCATTGATTTCCTGACAAACAAGAGACAGCAGGTGCATCTAGGAAAACCCATATCAGACTCCTGCATGCTCAGTACTGGAGTATCACAGGGTTGCTCTGACCCTTTTGCTTCAGTCTTCACTTCTACATTAACAACTGCACCTCCAAGGAAACAGCTATGAAGATCCTGAAGATTGCATATGTCACCACTATGGTCAGCCTCATATCCAACAGTAATGAGGCTGCCTACAGAATGGAAGTCGAGCTGCTGGTGTCCCAGACCTGGTTTGCTTTTAGTTATTGGAGTCTGTGGTATCATCATGCCTAGAACAAAGGAGGTCTCTGAGGCCATCAGAGAGAAAGTTGTAGATGCCTATGAGTCTGGGAAATGATTTAAGAAGATATATCTAAATATTAGACTCCAATCATTCTACTGTCCAGAAGATCATTTACAAGTGACAAGTGGAGAATATTTAAAACCACTGCCAACTTGTCCAGGCCAAGCTGCCCCAGTAAATTTAACTGATAGCAGACCTTAAGATGCTAAAAGAAGTATTTAAGAACCCCAAAATTTCATCACAGAATCTACAGGTAACTCTTTTCACTGTGAATGTGATGTAAAAGTTCATGCAAAAGACTGCACATATTTGGCCTACATGAGAGGTGTGCCTGGAGGAAGACTTTGCTGTCTAAAAAGAACAATGTGGCAAAACTTAAGTTTGTTAACGAATATCTAGGCAAGGACCAGGACTTGTGAAACAATGTTCTATGGACAGACGAGTCAAAGATATAATTGTTTGGCCACAGTACCAGGAGCATGTTTGATTGCTTCTGGTACAACATACTAACTATAAAGCATGGTGATGGAAATGTTATGGTTTGAGGATGCTTTAGAAACTCAGTGACTGGCCAACTTGCAGTCATTTAATCAACCATTAATTCTCTTTCATACCAGAGAGTGCTTGAAGAGAATGTGAGACTATCTGTAAAAAAGTTGAAGCTAAAGAAGTGGACCTTCCAACAGGATAATGATCCCAAATGTACAAGTAAATCCACCAAAGAATGGCTCAAAAGGAAAAAATGAGGGTTGTGGAATGGCCTAGTCAAAGCTCAGATTGAATCTCATTGAAATACTAGCAGGGGTTTGAAATAGACTGTACATGCAAAAACCCTTCTAACATTGAACAGTTGAAAGAATTCTGCAAGGAGGAATGGGCAAAAATTTATCCCAGTAGATGCCAGAAACTGGTAGGCAGTTATAGGAAATGCCTACATAAAGTCGTTTCTGCCAAACAGGCAGCACCAGTTACTAATCTATACATACTGTTTAACTGAAGAGCAAATACTGATATGTCCACATATGTCAAGAAAGAGAAGCATTTCATAAGGTGTACTTAGTTCTTCACAAGACTGTATGCACATACTCTTATATTCATCTTTTAGCTACATTCAGATTGGATCTTTATCATTAACATCATTAACTCTTTGTTCTATAAATTATACTTTTTTGTAAAATAATGTAATTTTGATTCTGTACTTGTTTCTCTTCTGTCACAGGTCAAGACCAGGCATATGAGGAGGTATGGAATGGCCTACCAACCGAAATTGATCTTTGGTGGCAAAACGTTGTCAGTGGCCCTAAGTATGTTGCTGCTGACAAGTCTCTGTCTGATTCAATCCTTTCTGCTTTTGACATGGGTAATTATGTTCACAACATTTCAACATCTAAGAGGTGGCATACTTTCGGTACATGGGTGTGGTAAACGCATGGCGTCACTGATTGGGTCGAATGTAAAGGTAGATTTTCCTCTTGCTCAACCAAAACCTACATTCCTGTATGTCAGAGAATAAAAGTACAAAGAGGTATGCATTCGGATTGTGAGGTATTTTTTTTTCAGTTCATGTAGCACAGATGTTGTGAGTATTCCCACAAGGGAGTTGGTTTCGGAAGATTTCTCTTGCCTGTTACTGTGTGCTGCCAACAGTTGTCTTCTATCGTTTCAGCCCTAATCAACTGGAAAAGATGGAAACTTCATTCCTGTTTGACTCATTGAGGAGCTGCAGATCCCAGCACAACCTCTGATGACACCCTTATGAGTGGCTGCCTTAAACAGGGATCCCGCTCTAGCTGGATCTGTTACCTTGAAAATCACGGCTGTTAAGATATCCACAGATGCTCTACATACACAACTTATTACTTTTTTATTTTGGACTCTTCTGAATTTTTGGTAATTCTAGGGTTGCCATGGTTAGAGAAACACAGTTGACGAATTTCATGGTAAGAACATGAACCTTTAGCCAGCCTGGTCTGACTTCTGCCAGCAAAATTGTCTCAAGCTACCCACTTTATCAGTCAGGTCGACCTCTATTGAAAGTCCCATTTCCAAATGTCTCAGTCACATTCCTCCACAGTATGCTACTAAGTTACCCCCATTGCTTTCTATTCACACAAACTCACACCTACTGAACGTAATTATGGAATTGAAGACAGTGAACTGCTAGCTGTAAAACTTGCTCTTGAAAAGTGGAGACACTGGCTAAAGGGCACAAAACACCCCTTTACTGTACTCACTGATCATAAAAATTTGGATTATCTTTGCACAGCTAAATGATTGAATTCCCGACAAGCTCGTCAGTCCTTGTTTTTCTCAAGATGCAGATTTGATATTACTTTTTGCTCTGGTTCTCGTAATACAAAAGCTGATGCATTGTCTCAATTGTACCAATCAGATGAAGAGGAAAAATCTCAGGAGGTTGAGAATATTTTGCTGGTTAATGTAAATATTTTTTTTCCATTTGTTCGGAGATAGATGATGAGATTGAGCGGGCTCTACAAAACATCACTATTCCCAGCCATTGCCCCGCTGGTATGATTTATGTTTCTGAAATTATTTGAGATGAGTTAATTACTTGAGTACATTTATCACTCACTATAGGTCGTCCAGGTGAGACTTAAACACAACAATTGTTAAGTAACCGTTATTGATAGGAGTCCATGAATGGTGATGTTCATAAGTTTGTGCCTTCTTGTTCAATTTCCTCTCAGTGTAAAAAGACATTACCTGCAGACAAATTCATGCCATTACCTATTCCCTTGGCCACACATCAATTGATTTTGTAACCGACTTAACTGAATCACAGGGATTCACACCCATTCTTACTACAGTAGATTGATTTTCCTCAAAGTGTTCAATTTATTCCATTACCTTCACTTCCTACAGCATTTCAAATGCCTGAGACTTTAGTGAATCAGGTTTTTAGGTATTTTGGTATCTCTGAGGACATTCTGTCAGATAGAGGTGCACAGTTTACATCACAAGTCTGGTTATCCTTCTTTGAACATATAGGAGTTTCTATGAGCCTGTATTCAAGTTACCGCCCTCAGCTTAATGGGAAAGTGCAAATGTGTTAATCAGGAACTGAGAAAATTTCAGAGACTGTTTTGTCTTAATAATCCTGCAGACTGGTCTAGTTTTCAGATGTGGGCAGAAATCGGTCAAAACTCTTTGATCAATTCAGCTACAGGATTGATTCCAATTTCCAGCTTTCCAGTTTCCAGCTTCCCATTGCCCCATGGATTGGCATGACGTTTGACATTCCAGCAGTAGAGGAAAAAATACAGCACAGTAAGAGGGTCAAGAGGAGACCCACCAGAGAATTGAAACTGTTCTGCATTGTAAATAGGATCATGCAGATCGTCATTGTGGTGAGACTCCCCCTTAGCAGCCTGGGGTCCAGGTCTGGCTCTCAACCAGAGGCTTTAGGTTTGCTGAGGGTAGTAGGAAACTTCAGCCTAAGTATATAGGCCCATTTAAGATATTAAAAAGGATTAACAATGTCACTTTTAAGCTTGATCTGCCTCTTCGCTATAGAATTTCTCAACCGTTTTATGTTTCCCTTCTCAAACCTGCTGTTTCAGGTTCGTTGGATGAGGCTACACCCGATGTCCTGGACTTTAGACTTATTGCAGATTTTTATAGTCAACACCTAGATAAACCAGCTCCTCATTCTAAGGGTCATCTAAACAGGGTCCCTTCCAGTTCGATCCCTGGTCACCTACGTGGTCCTCAGGTCAGGAGTCCATCTGTCCAGCTCCGTGGCAGCTCTAGGAGTTCTTCTCTTTATTCGTCCGGTCGCATGAGTTGTGGTCATCAAGGTCATCACAGTCGTCACGGTCATCGTGGTCAGCCTCGGTCCTTGGCCATCCTGAACTCTTTGGTGGGAGCGGGTACTGTCACGCATCCCTTCAGTTCAGACTCTTTGGTGGAGAGACATCATCTCAGTCCACCTATCAATGATCTGATTCTCCAGATTACTGACTCTGTTTACCTGTTCTCTTTGTCATGTGATCTGAAGAGGTTAGTTTATAAGCTAAAAAAGAAATTGCTTCTGTCTAGAGCTACTGAATGATATTTTCCTGTGTGTTTGTAATCCATTCCTATCAGTTCTGACTTACACACTCTGTTTTTTTAATCTGCCTTTTTGCCTGTTCCCTTTTGTATTTAGTTGCCTGACCCTGTTTATGTTTGTCGAATTTTGTATTTTATCTTGGATATGACCTTTTGCCTGGATTTGACCTATTGATGACAACTTTAGATAACGGACTGACTAGTAAAGCTTCTTTTGCTCTTTTTATCCGTGATCATCTGACTGATTCTGTTCTGTTACAAATGTTTATCTATACATACTGTTTAACTGAAGATCAAAAATTGATATTCCCACATGACAACAAAGAGAAAAAATTCATAAGGTGTACTTATTCATACTACATATTTATCATTTGCACTCCTAATCTTTGTTTTGATTCTGTGGGTTTTTTTGTAAAATAAAGTGATTTCTAATTCTGATTCTGTACTTGCTTTCTTTTCTGTCACAGGTCAAGACCAGGCATATGAGGAGATATGGAATGGCCTACCAACTGACATTGATATTTGGTTGCAAATGTTGTCAGTGGCCCTAAGTGTGTTGCTGCTGATATGTCTCTGATTCAATTCTTTCTGCTTTCAACATGAATAATTTAGTTCCTAACATTTCAACATCCAAGAGGTGGCATACTTTCAGTACATGAATGTGGTGAATGCATGGGTTCACTAATTGGGTAGAATGTGAAGGCAGACTTTCCTCTTGCTCAACCGATACCTTCCACATTCCTGTATGTCAGCGGGTCAAAGTACAGAGAGGTATACGTTCGGATTGTGAGGTAGATTTTTTTTTTGTTCATGTAGCACTGATGAGGATATTTCTTCTTTTTGGTCTGCCATCCTCTCCTCCTTATGGGCCTGTGACAAGTTTGACCTGTGGTCAGTAAAGGGAGCAAACCACCTACTTTCTGTAAAAAGTCCAGTACTCATTGAGCAGGAAATTAGAGGAGGGTGTGACACTGATTCATGATGCATTAGTGGTTAGAGGTGCTATTGTGGCATGCCCCTCCTCATCATCCCACAAACCTATTTTACATTTGAAAACCTGATGGTTCATGGCATTTTGTGCAGTATTCAATACTTATTAAGACTCAATAATAGTCTTAATTCCATCTGTTGCGTTTTCCTTCACAGTGGTTGATTTGCCTAATGCATTTTTTAAGCATACCTATCCACTCTCATTATTGGTCAACCAAGTAAAAGTTGCACTTGGGTTGTTATTCCATGGGATTATTGTGATTCACCCACTGTGGTTTCTGCAACTGTGTTACAGAACATAGAATGTTTTGTTTCACCAGAAGTTGGGACTCTCATCTCCTATTTAGATTATTTGCTTTTGTGCTTCAGTAGAAAATGAGGTTAAAATTGCACTGTTATAATTCCTAGCTGACGATGCCCACAATGCATCTTTGTCTAAACTTGTACATTTGTAAATGTGTATTTCTATTAAGTATTTTTGGGGAAGGTAATTGTTGCTGGTGGTCAACAGTTAGGCACAGATGCAGGATTTGATGTGCAAACTTGGCTATGACTGACTCACATGGACAGATGAAACACTGACCTCTCCGGACCAACTTTTTTCACCCTTGCCTCCATACCGTGTTTGAATCTTCCAGATTACAGTAAATATTTCTTATATTATATATTTAATATATTTAATATATATTTGAATATATCAGCCAAGCCTCAGTCAACACAAGGGCAATATGGAATGCAAATAGAAAGGTTTTTTTTCAGTTTCTCTTATATTTCTCATACTACCTTGTTAAGTTTAATTTTTTTTTAATTTATAAGTGTCATTTATGTAAGTTTTTTTTTCTTTCTGAGTATCAATTGTAATAAGGTAATTCATTCTAAGACTAATACTTCATTCTAATTTACCCACAACTCCTTTAAGTGTTTGGCTCTGGTGTTTTTTGGCTTGTATGTTGTAAATTACCCTTTAAGAAAATGAAAGAAACATTTATGTAATCCCTTACCGGTGATGTTATGACGTAAGCACATGTACACCATATTAGAGCATTTCCAAGAGGTTTCAGTATGACTTGCAGAATCTCACAGAAATCTCAGTCTAAATAAGTAAAGGTGTCAAACAGGTCCTTTGGATAAATGTCATAGAAGAACCAGCTTTGTTTACCTGAATAATCTTTCAGTGTATGTTTCTTCAAAGCACTATTTTTGTAACTGTGATGTGTGCATGTGAAGAGTCTTCACATATGGGCCAATTGTCATACCCATGGGCACCAAAGATAGCTGTGAGAGGCAGCTGGAGGAAGTCATCAGCCACAAGCAATGGCAGGAGGAGATCGACAACCATGGGAGATGGCAGGAAGGCAAGTGTACTATGCCTCTTGCAGCTGTCATCGGTGCCCATGGGTGAGGTGCCTTGGTGCAACATACTATAGGTGTTTTATACTAATTAAAGACTTTTTTTTTCCCCTGCGATATCCTTAATTTTTAAGGATGTATGAATGAGCAAGAACACATTTATAGAAAGGTCAAAATAAAATCAACGATATAAAGTTTAACATGAAAGGAAGTTTCATTGCTCTTAGGGCAATGCAAATATTTGCTAATCTTGAAGCAATGTTCACTGAAGGAATCGTCTTACTTCTAAGTATACAAAGTGAATGTATATTTCAGGTTATTAGTAGTGATAATAATAATAATAATAATAATAATAATTATAATAATAATAATAATAAGTATAATAATAATAATAATAATAATAATAAGTATACTAATAATAGTATACTAAGGTAAGAGTAAGCCAGAAACAGGATTAGCCTACATAGGCTTAAAGAGGAATTCCACTGATTATTCAAAATGTCATATGCTTAATTCAGTGATTGAGATGTAAACAAAGTCATTCAGAGCCATTTGGTGAAATGGTTCGTTGTAGAGTAACATACTGAAGAACTGGAGTCGCAGTGTCTAAAATGTAAAACAGCCATTTTATTTACTCTCCAAAACCAACAGTGAAGCCTTTAAAAACTTAACATACTTACACTTACTCAAATATTCCACAGTAACTACAGTAAAAACAGTAAAAATTATTAAAAAACAGTAAAAATTACATGTTGAAATAAGTCAACAGTACCTATGTATTTATGTAGATACAGTGAAATTACAGAATTGTAACCCAGACACTACTTTTGGGATAATATAACACAACACATATATTTTAATTAATTACATAAAAGTAGGAGCCATGTTTAGTGATATTACAGTGTTACGACACAAGCTAACTATTGCAGCTAGCTTAATGTTAGGAAGGTAGGAATGTAAGCATTCCCATACTGTAGGTGACTACATACTTCCTGTTACAATCAGCAAAGACTTGCTGGAAAAAAAAACAAAAAAACAGCAGTTTATACAAATGTAATTACCCTCACCCTATTACACTTGTGTAATTACAAAATAGAAAATGTGTTGTTACAAATATCAAGCCACCTGTGTTTAATCACAAGAGTAAAAACTGCAGTTGATTCACTTGTGTATTTACATAAGCTGTTGTGTATTAAATTGTGGTTAGTTATGTTGTTGCATGTATTTTTAAGGTGCAACTACACAGTTATAAGAGACACAATATAAGAGGGAGCACAAATCCTTGTATTCATATAGTTTTGCATTCAGTTGTCGCTCGGTTCATACGTAGCCTCTGCATAGTCATTGGCAAAGTTGAAAATATCCCTCAGTGCCATGAGAATGATAACGTCAATATCATTGTCTTCAGTGACCTCCTCATGATAGTTCTTCACAGGGTAGATGCTGTTCACTGGGATGCCCAGGTTATTACTGCTGTGCTGTGTCTGAAGAAATAATATAAACATTTCAATATGAGGATTTATAATTAGTTTATATTTATAATTTGAATTTTTCACTCTGTACTGCACATTATGCATTTTTTGTATGGAATATAATGTGTAATCACACATGATGTAATCAAGTTTACATTTTTTTTTATACTTAGGCTGATTCAGCTTTTCAAATGGTCTCAGATCACCCTGTTTATTTTCTTTTTCACTCCTTTTTTGTGCATATGCGAACACATCAAATAAATTCAGACCCACCTAAACAAACTAAACTTGGACCACCTTCGACTCTGCTATATGGTGAGAGAAACTCATGGCATTGCATACTTACACAGCTAAAATCTTGTATTCCTTAGTCAGTAAAAACAAACTACTCAGGAGAATGCCCACAGTTCTGTATTATCTCATAAAGTGTGATAGCAGTACTGACATATTAAAGTAGTAACCCACAAGAAGTTTAGGGAAAATGACATATGAAAGAACGTAAGGTGCTTCATTAGAAAGGTCCCAGAGGAAAACTTTATTGCTCAAATGTCACTCTCTGAAAGCTCAGGAGATGTAATGGTGATTCTCTTAAAATTTCTTTTAGAACAAATAGCATTAGATCAAAATGAGATATGAGATAGAAGAGAGATAAAGCAGAGTTTAGTTGCGGATGAAACCTTACCTTCTCTTTGATCTTTCTGCTGTGATAAAGTTTTCTCAAGTCTCGGTGCACTATCTCACATGCTTTATCCACTTTCGTCAACACAATGACTTGTGGAATGTCTACAAAATGTAGAGTATAAATAAAGTCACGTGACACATAACATTTGAGGAATTTGAGAAATTGATGCGTGTTTCACACAGCAAAGGATCACAATGATCATTCTCAATCTTACAAACTCGTTACCAAAAAAAGTTGGGATGCTGTGCAAAATGTTGAAAATGCTACAAAGACAATATATCAAATTTTGAAACTGAGAAATGTTATTGTTTTTGAAAAATGTATGCCCATTTTGATGCCAACAACACGTTAAAAAAATTGAGACAGAGGCATGTTCTTCTTAACAGTTTCGGGTCTTCCTTGTTATATTTTTCCTTAATAATGCGGCAAATGTTTTCAGTGGGTGACAGGTGTGCTCCAGTTTAGCACCAGGACTCTTTTACTGTGGAGCCATGCTGTTGTAATATGTGTAGAATGTGGTTTGGCATTGTCTTGCTGAAATAAGGAAGGTCTTCCCTGAAAAAGACAGATGATGTGGGGTCCATGATTTCCAAAAAGAATTTACATGTTTAATTGGTGGTCCACAGGACACTTTGCCACTTTGCCTCCATCTTAAATGAGCTCAGAGAAGGCAGCGGTGTTTCTGGATTCTGTTTATACTGTATGTGGTTTCTTCTTTGCATTTTTGAGTTTTAACTTGCATTTCTGGATGCAGCAACAGACTGTGAATAGATTTCTGAAGTGTTTCTGACTCCATACAGTGATCTCCCTTAGAGAATCATGTTTGTTTTTAATGCAGTGCCACCTTATGACCAGAAGATAGGGGCTAGCCAATAACAGTTTTTGGCCTTGTCCCTTGCATAGAGTTTTCTGTTGGTTCTCCTTTAATGATCCTTTAATAATCCTTAAAGAATCCTTTAATGATATTATGTATTTAATTATGTATATAATGATTTGTGTAGCATAGTACATAATACAAAATGATGAAGTTCTTAGCTATTTTTCATTAAGAAACAATGTTTTTAAATTGTTGCACTATTTGTCTTTGAGTGTTGACCCTCTCCCCTTCTTTACTTCTGAATGACTCAGCCTCTCTGAGATGCTTATTTTAATACCCAAAGATGTTACTGACCTGTTGCCAGTTAACCTTAATAGTTGTGAGATATTCCATTCAGGTGTTTTTTTTTGTACACAGCATTACACAACTTTACCAATCTTTGCCCCATCCTGACTTTTTTGAAACGTGTTGCTGGCATCATCAATGGGCATATATTTTCAAAAAAAACATTTCTTAGTTTGATATGTTGTCTTTGATATGTTGTCTTTGTACTATAGGTTTAAATGATTTGTACATCATTGTATTCTGTTTTTATTTACATTATGCATAGCATCGCAACTGTTTTGGAAACAGGGTTGTAAAATGTCAATTCTTTACACAGAAATAACCAATTGACAATTTATAAATGTACATGTAAATCCCACATTAACCTCAAGCACTGAAGATGCCAAATAACCGACTTACTCAGTTCAGAAGCTTTCTCTCGAACTTCCTTCATTTTGTTAATCACACTCTGATCCATTCTTGTGATGCCATCAGCAGGAACAATGCTCACCACACAGTGAACTTTATCACATGGATTTGGGCAGGGATTGTAGTTTCGGTCATTCTCAGTTATAGGTCCCCGAGGATTAAACTAAAACAGAAAAAAATATATTTCCATGTGTTTTGTGTTTGGTATTTTGGTTCATATTTTGTACATTTGGTATAGATTTTTATAAGCCAGATTTACTAAATATCTGTCAGCTGATATAGAGTGTGCAGAAGCCTTTTTGCATGTGCTCACGAGGGTGCCACTGAGCTGCAAGTCTTAGTGCAACCGGCTTCAAAAATATGGTTAGGCTGTGACTCTATTTAAGCAATCCAATTAACAATAATAAAGGAAAGAGGAAATCCTATAAGCAACCTGGAGCAATTTACTAAGGTGAACGGAATGGAAAATTGTGTGAGGTGCAAATACTTTAAAAATGTCGGCTGACTCATTTGTTATTAAAAACAGGCTTGTCTTCTTGTCTATTTCTGTCCATTTAGCAATCATCTTTTTTGTTGCTTTCACTTTCACTTTGGAAAGAACATTACCTCCTCCCTACCTGTGGAAAGTGACACTGGCAACTATTAATTATTTTAAAAAATAAGAAGGAATAGGGGTGTACATGAGTAACACAAATTTTAAAAAAGTAACAACTGGTGCTAGAGAGAGAGAAAGAAAGGAAAAACATACTGTAAAAACCCACGCTTATTACATTTTAAGGCTTATTATTCAGTAACTACAAGGACTTCAATGCAAACTGGTTGGGCTCTTCTTAGGTTATAGAAGTGTGTAATAAAACTCTGGCCCTGACAGCAGGCCAATGGCCATGTAAGGGTATAACTGTGTAAACTGGGCAAGAGTGTGTACTTACTTTGTAGTTATCTAAAATATGCCCCTCTAAAATTTTGATGATGTCTTCAGTGTGTATCCCTCCTTTGTTCATTTCAAGTCCCATGATGTCAGTGAAAACAACAGGATAATATCCACCCCCATGCTTTTTCATCTTGTGTGTTTTGATCTAGAAACAAATTCAAACGTACTGTATTCAAACATAGTGGCAGTGTGGAGTGAGGAGATCATTATAATGAAGCACCTACTCCCATTTACAAAGACTGTGCATTATGCAACACCCCAGATAACTTAAGGTATTATTTTTGGGGTTTGTTGGCTGCCATTGTTTGTGCTCTGAAAGAAAAGGGAGTTTTTTGAAACAGATTTGTTTATAAACATTTGCAAAGAAGGAAGGATAATATGCATGTTATCCAAATGACCAAGTACAATGAAATTAAGCATATAAACATATATATTTACATAAGCTGTACTACTGTAATCCATCTATGAAAGTGAATACATCAACAGTAGTTACATTGTCGCTACGTATATTGTTAATATGTTACTACATAAGTATTAAGTGTAAGAACTCTTTTGCACACCAACTGTTGTAGGCAGAACAGTGTTTTTGGAAAAATAGTACTTCGCCCTACTACATGTGTAATTACATAATAGAAAATATGCTGTTACAACTATCAGTATACACTTATGTAATAACATGAGTAAAGCTTAGATTGATACACATTTAAATAAACTGTACTACTGTAATCCATGTGTAACTGTACTTGTTAAGACAGACCTATTAAGTACAAATACTGAGAAAATGATTTATTACTTTGAGCTAATGAGTCAACGTTTGAACCTGAAACAAAGAAATATAAAAAGTTCCTATTTGGTGGAAACAGGTTTTCATGCAAAAAGCACTTGAGCCAAACACATGGTTATATTTTACTGGTCATACATTAATGGCGATGTTGCACCTAAATTAATTTGCATGGAAGTTCTTAGCCCGCTAAACTTGCTGTTCCCACCAGCACAAAGTGTCCACCAGTTGTTGATATTTAGCATCTCTAAACCTGCTAGCATATGTCTTTGGGCAAAATTTTGCCAACATTTTTGTTAATTGCTTAGAATTTTCCAAAATTGGCACCGTTAAATTGCCATCATTACATTGATGCAGTGAATTTCAGAGTGAAGGACTGGTTTAAGAAACAATTACATTACAGATTTCTTACTTTAGTAGTGAAGCTTTCTCCACTTTCTGTTGTGCTTTCCAGAGCACTAATGAAATTACGGCCTATGAGGGTCCTCTGGACAGAGTTTATGAAGCACGACTTCCCTGCCCCAACTGGTCCATATAGCAGAATCCTAAGGGGCTCCAGCTGTGGCTTTAAATCTTTCAAGTCTTTCAAAATCTTCTCTTTTTCACTGAGGACAGAGGATTAGAGGTAACTTGTAACCTTTTAACTGTTTAATCCAGTTTTGTGCCTATGTTCTAAAAAAACATACTGAAGATTGGTATTGAACACTGTTGAACAAGTTTACATATATAATTAAAATGTTTGCAATACAAGCATTAATATTTACGTGTACTGTTTACATACCCCCACACACATTTGAAGGCACCATCATGGACACTTACTCTCTATACTGTACCATACATTAGTCATGTTTAGTACTTTGTTGCATATCCTTTGCATGCAAAGACTGCTGCGACTAAGAGACATTACCAGGTTTTGGGGTTCTAGTCCCCTCCAGTCAAGAGTTTTTAGCTTTAAGAACCCCTTTGTTGCAAATTGTGCACGGCAGTTGATGGGCTACATTTGGACCTTCAAGAGAAATGTTTCAAGGTGGTTTGTGTTCTTACCCCCAATTTACTGGTCTCCAAGGATTTATTAGTTCTGAGAGAGGAAAAATAATAAAAAGCATTAGCTGAAGAATTTGTCATAAAATTCATACTTTGATTTAAATAATCAAATGATTTTGTTAATAACGAACAAATGAGATTTACCTGGCGAAGGACCAGGAGTATGATGAGGAGTTGGAGGAGTAGGACGAGGAGTTGGAGGAGTAGTAGGAGTTGATTTCGATGATGTTCCCCCCATCTTTGTCTCTGGAAAATTAGCAAACCTGGGTCCAACTGAACAAACAAATTCAGCATTTTTATAAAAACATGACACCTTATCAGTGTTATTTCTGTGTCATTGTAATAGTTTGTACTGTTTATACATTGCGTCACAATAAGTTCTTTATTAAACACCAGAGCAGAAAGGCACATACAAAATATTGAACTCGCAGGGGAGATCACCACTAGCCACCACTTGCCACTACATAAAACACACAACATAAAACACACAAGTTGAGCTGTTCAGCAGCTGAAGTGTTAAGCAAGAATGGGAAAAAACATTCACTTACACTTTCACTGTCCTCAGTTTCCTATCGATTATTGAACAAATTTGTTAAAAGAATAGGTTCCTCAATTACCTTTCTCTGCTAAAGGAGTGTCGTCTCTCTCTGCAATGAGTGTCAGAACACTTGTTGCAGCTATTTACTGTCACCTTTTGCTTCTAATGTATAACGTCACACATGTCAGTCCACATAACTTCCTCTTGTGTGCTTCTTCACACTTACTATCACTTTTTGTTCTCACTGTAAGTGGTAGACTGCAGTGTGTATTAAAGCTGCAGAGTCAGAACATTATGTAATGATCTGGGATTGTGGGCAGGCTGCATGTAGAGGTCTGCAGTCCCGTGGGTCCCGTCACATTATCTTGCAGTGCGGGACATATTTTCAGTCTTGCATGAAAAAGCGGGCAAGAAACCAGCCCACTGCAGGCAGGAGAGGGACAAAGCATGCATGAAGAGAAATCCTGCAAATTAATGAATAGCCTAAAAAAGTAGAATGATTACTAAATAAAAAAATAATAATAATAATTAAATCATTACAAAAAGTGGTGAAGCAATTGATCACATGAACATCATGATCTTGCCACCTCATCCGAGAACTCTCTGATTGTTCTGTCTGAAGATGCAAGAAGTCTTGGTGTGATTCTGGATGACCAGTTATCGTTCTCAGCTCATATTGTGAACATAACTCGGTCATGCAGGTTTTTCCTGTACAACATTCAGAGGATCCGACCCTTTCTCACTCGAGAGGCTACCCAGGTGCTTGTTCAGTCTCGTGTCACCTCAAGTCTTGACTACTGCAACTTGCTCTCGGCTGGTCTTCCTATGCAGGCCATTAAGCCTCTGCAACTCATCCAGGATGCAGCACCACAGCTTTTCTTCAATCTTCAGTCAGTTCAGTCAGGTCACTCCACTGCTGTGCTCCCTTCACTGACTTCCTGTAGCTGCATGCATCAGATTTAAAACCCTAATGCTTGCCTACAAAGCCAAAAACTGACCAGCTGCTCCCCAGAAAATGGCAATGGTCAAAACTTGAACTGTACCTCAAGACTTGCATGCTTCAGGTACAGCTTGGCTTGACCAGCCATCCTTCAACATGCATGGAAGACAAGCATTAAGACCTTACTCTGTCCTGGAGCCCAGGTGATGGAACGAACTCCCACTGGCTGTCCGAAAAGCAGAGTCTCTCGTGGTCTTCAAACACAGACTGAAGATAAATCCTTGCAGGAGTAGGACTGAATAAACCGTCCCACACAGATCTTTAGCTGCATGTGCAGAGTGTCTTTATTTGGGGTGACCCAATGCTTGTGGTCCCACTTTATATGAAGTGTTTCTAATAAGTGTTAATTACACTTGAATAACATATGCAACAACACTGTAATTACTAATGATTTAGCCAACGTTACAGATGGATTACAGAAGTACAGCCTATATAGTGACACGTGTATCAACTTCAGTTTTGCCTCATGTAAATACACAAGTGTATCTTGTTGATACACTGCAGATCAGAAGTCTTTTTCAGCAGTTAAAGGAAGTATGTTTTACATACCATAACAGTTAAGTTTTACATGATTACTGTGGAATAACTGTGTAGTGATAAGGTGACCCAATCATATCACATTGATCAATATCATTCTGTAATAACACTGTACCTTTATAACAACTACACAGGAACTTTCCTGTAGTGTAGTGTAGTACACAACACAAATGCTAACTAAATCTAAGGAAAGCTGGTAGATACAGTGTAAGTAATGTCTTAATGTAAGTTATTACATACTTATTTTTACTGCTGGAAAAAAAAAATATTCTGAAAAAAAAAAACAAAAAACTGCTGTTCCAGTCTGACTACAAATGTAATTATCCTTGGGTAATTACATCAAGATACACTTGTGTAATTACATAAGATGTACTTCTGCAATCCATCTGTAACAATGACAATCATTAGTAATTACTTTGTTGTTGCGTATCTTGTTCACATGTAATTACACACTTATTAGAGACAATATAAAGTGGGACCACACTGGTCATAAAGACAGGTGGGTACAAACTCTGTTTAGGCAACTGAGACTTCACAAAGGACGATGACAAAGCAAGCTAAATGAAAGAAGCTAAAATGAGCTAATCCAGTCTGGGCAGATCCGCATGGAGTCTCTCTCCTCTGGGATATTTGTGACAACTGTAACACAGGGGGGTCTTGGAGAGAGGGATACATGTGCAGAGTAGTGATGGTAGAAATGTGTGAGAAAATCTTAAACATTTTGATTCTTTTGAAACTGTTCTTTTCGAGGCCGAGGTCTCAAGACAGTCACAAATGCAACTTATCCGCGTCATCATGGACTGGATTGAAATCACTCCAGTCAGAATGACTTGCACTTCTACTGCTTCTGTTTACTACAGCAGCTCTATATGTATTTTATTCTTATGTGGAATTGCTGAAGTGCTAAAATAGCTGGAAATTAAAGCTTTAAAACTGATCATTTTTTTGTTTCTCAATACCATTTGGGAAAGTGTTTAAAGAGAGAGAGAGAGAGAGAGAGAGAGACATTCATTCTTAGTTGGACTTTGTTTGGCCTCAACTGTACTGAGGTTTCAGGCTTTAAGGTTTGAAGATGAATGAAGAATTTTCAATATCAGTTGAATGATGTGAGTAAATAGACTAAGCTTAGCTGGCTGTTGGTTCTATTTCTTTCTTGTATACGCTTTTCTTTATTTAATTTGTAAGTCTGAGATGATGAAATGAACATAATGCTTCGTGTCACCTCCACTCACGCACAAATGACTGCACCCAAATGAACCCTGTCTGAACATGACAGGGAGGAAAAACATGAAAAGAATGACGGACATTTCATTGTTTTTTTTTTTCTTTTTGAAAAGAAGATGTTGGGTGTAAGTGAGGCCTGTTTCACGGATACTACCTCTGTGTGGCTTAAGTAACGTGGAATGCGTTTAATTTCATTTTCACCTCTACAGGTGTGAGAACAAATACACAGCAACAGTGAAATAAATAATGAAACTCAACAAAATAAGCCAAAACTAAATAACAAAACCCATTTTTAATCAAATTTGATGGCTGTTGTTACATATTTTGTTTGAATTGTGGCAGAGGTCTTGGAGGGTGGAAAGGGGACATATGTGTGAAACGTTTATATTTAACATTTTAACAACAAAATTTTGTGACATTTGCCCCGGTTGATTTATAAATTCATAGCTGCATAAATCTTCATTATTTTTATATTTAAAAGCTGAAAGAAGACCCAGGGTGTAAGTCTAATAGCTGACTTTTCCTCAGTTATTAAATTAAAATATTTAATGATTAATTAATTAATCATTAATTAATCTTCCAAAAACACATTTTTTGATATTGTACATCTCTGTCTCATATGCTCTGTTAGAGCTCCTGTGTCTTTACGCTTGCCTCCTGATGAGCCCTGTGTGCTCTGATTGGTCAGCTCACCCACTCTGTTTAGACTGGTCAACCACCACAGCAGTTGAATGCTGTAGCGGCATCCTTCTGCAAGTTCCGCCCCATATGTTCCTCGGATCCTTCTACCCTGAGTAGCTGTAAACGCTGCTGTGGCTGTTCTTATGGTGGTGCCAGTTCTGACACATCAGTTTATCAGTTTATTTACTTCATTTTAATAATCTGATCCAACTAGTCTGCACTTTGAAATGGAAACTTCTAAAAAGCATAGACAAATAAGCAAAAGCATAAAAGAGCAACTCCATCCCTTTCATCATATTACACACTAAAGAGCCATTGACAGGTAAGCTTTGACAGGTACCTTTTAACATGAAAAGAATGTTTGCGACAGTGCAAAACATTGGTAAGCACAAAGGGACAGACTCATAAAACACACCACCAGATTTACTGTGATGTTAAGAGCAGGACCCTCTGGGAGGGTCCTCAAGGAGACCATGTCCTTACAATTGTTTGCTCTACAATGAGGAAATTGGTCCCCATTTTCAAGACCCATAGGGGTAGGGCTGTGGCTGAGCACCTAGCTCAGCACTGCTGCCACTTCTGGCAGGAGGCCTGCACTACCCTTCGGGCTACCTCCAAAGCTAAGAAGCAGCCCACGACTGGGACCAGCATCCCACTCTGAAAAGCGATTCTAGCTTTCCACAAAGGACTCGCCTTTGCATCGTAATTATGTAGGTCCTTTCAAGGCAGTCAGGGGAAATATCCTCATCTCCTACTAATGTTTCATTCCCCTGTTTTTGCACATAAAGTTTTAGTTTTGCCGCCTGAGGTTTAATGAACTTCTGGATGTAATGGGTCTGCTCCCAGCCTTCAAACGCTCACTGTGCTCTTGGACTTGGAGACCTGGATTCAGTTCTCTCTCCAGGTGAGCTGTCGTTACAACACAATTTCCATTCCATTCTTTGAGCTTTGCATATGTAATGCCGAGAAGTGAAACTGGAACAAATTTATTAAGGGTTCTGTTCTGTGAATTTGTAAGTACTGCTAAATAATTAAACTGAAAGTGTTTTGCATTTAGCCCAGACGTCCCCTCTCCTTCTTTCATAAATATTTATTTACCCCCCAACACACTGTTATTGGTTATTTTTATTGCTTGCCATTGTAATAATGTTCCAATACAGTATCTGTATTTAATGTGTCATTATGATATTATAAAATGAAAATGATCTGTAATGAGAATTGTTTCGGAGAAAAGAAACAAAAGACCACGCCTGCCCCAAAAACAGAAATGACTGCACCCAAATGAATCCCCATCCAACACCTAAATGCCGCAGGGGGAGAAACGTGGAAAGGTTGAAAGACATTACCTTTATGTCAAGAAGTTGTTTTGATGTATGAAAGACTTGTTTTACAGATATGGCATCTGTGTCACATGAGCAATGCGGAACATTGTGCTTTTCACTTCAGTGCTCATGTTGACAGATGCAGGCTCACCTCACACATCAAACCATTTAGCTAAACTGAAATATCAGACTACAGACTTGATCCTTTATGGCTGCTCAGCCTGACTAGAAAGCTGCCAAAGTTAAACGAATGCAGCATATTCTTTTATTATGTCTTTATTAAGCTAAATAAAATAACTTTTGACGATTTGCCTGGTTTAAAGCCAGCATGTCTTTGCCGCCTCTCAAGGCAGATGTCTGAGAATCCAAAGAATCTGTTTTTCATTTTATGATGTGTTTGTTAAAACAGTAACATAACTAAACACATCCATGAAAACAAAGGCATGGTTCAGCAGCCATGTGGAAATTGTGTTGCCAGTTTCATATAGAAATCTTTTCATTCTTTTGAACTATTGCTCCAAAAGCTTGCTGCTGTTAGCCGAGCAGGCAACTGTTTGCTACTGACAAATAGCTTGGATTTTCCATGTAGCCATGTAGTTTATTTATATGTGCAGTCACTTTATTTGCCATATTTAAAAAAGCTAAATTTTTGTCATTAAATTGGAGCTTTGATTAAATAACACCATAAATTAAACACATATCAAACTGTCCAGTTTTACTTTTCCAGTAAAACTCAGACCCCCTTGCATAAAAGTGGCCCTCAGTTTCCAGATCTCTCCTTTGCCCTTCCATCCTGTCCTGCATGAAACCCAACCAAAATTTTAGATCAGATCGCAGCAATTTAATTTTGCATAACCTGTTTGACTGATTCAGTATGAGAATTCACTGAGAGTTCAGAGTCATATAGAAATTGCAAGTTGTATATAAATACATACAATTAAAAAATAAAATGAGGCCCAAGAGATAAGAAACAAAAAGAAAGAACAAACAAAGGCAAGAATTCATAAAGAGTAATTCATTCAAAAACTAGTATGTAAGTATGGGTGTGTTAAATGAACTGTCCATGGTCAGTTGTTCATTTGTGTGGGGAAGAGAACCTCTGGTGATCAGATGCAGGTACAGCAGGCAAAGATGTGATAAATATGTACTGTATTACATAAATGTGTTAATTACAATATGTTTAATTTTTAACACATTTGTATTTCTGGTTAAGTGTGTTATATTTTGTGTTATATTAACATGTTCAACATGTGTTGAACATGCAAGATGTGCTAAAAAAAGGCATTAATTATTGACAGTCCACTGACACTCTGTGCTGGTGGCAAGTTTATCTACTAAGAACTCCCATGTAAATGAACACAGGCATAATGAAAGATTAAAATATGAGCAGTGAAACGTTAGATTTATATGCTTTTTGTATGGAAGCTCTTTTTGTCAGACTGCATCCCAAACATACTACAGTACTAAAATATGTGTGTGGTTGGGGACACAGCCAGAACCAAGTTTTCAATCATCTAACTCATTAGTCTTCAAATAATGACTTATTTTCTCAAGATTTGATGTAGTAAGTCTACATAATGCAAATTACGCAGTGCATTATAACCAAAATGCAATGACAATCTACAGTACAAAGATTCTACAGCACAACACTGTCGAGAATACAGTAATAATGTTGAAGAAACAGCAAAAATCATTTACAGTGAGAGGTTACAGAGGTACAGTGAGAGGTTACACAACATAGGTGAGGGGCATAACAAGAGGGTGGGGGTTGAGCAACATGAGTCAAATGTGAAGGACTAAATTTAATAAAATAAATGCAACTGACTCCTGTTTGGTTTGTTGTGTAGAATAATTTATAATAAATGTTAATTGATAATGTTTGTCAGTTTTCCGGTTTGAGTTATTATGTTTTTAAGTCATTAAATTATTATGGTTACACTTTAAACATACCTAAATACACACTAAATTCTATCAATAAATGTATATTACTTGCATTTGTTGAAAAAGCATTATACATATACTACTGGACCTACTGGTATACTGTTGAATACGATGCAATTAATTTAAGTAATTGTTACCACTACTTTTTAAATATATTTTAAATATATACTCTCATCTATACTGGATTGTTAGTAAGTTGAGTAACATTGAAACTCAAATGCAACTAAAATGTATTAAAGCTTATTTTAAAAGGCATTGCTTTAATTTATACATATACGTAATAAGCTTCAGTTGATTATGAGTAAATATACTTTTGTTTAAATTTACTCAGTGTCAAATATACTTTTTTAAGTACACTCAAGTCTATTTCTTAAAGAGAATATGTTTAGTGTTAGGGCTATTGAAACTAACTGAAACTAATCTGCCTTCACCATAGTTGTTTTCAGATAATGGGTAGAAACTGCACATTAATACCTGAATGTCCTGTTTGTCTGTTGTGGATTTTAGGAACTTCATTGAATGATCTGAAATGATTTGTTTAATCGAATTAAAACTTTTGAGACCTAGAGGGAACAAAAAAGGGAGTTTCCCTGGGAAGGCGCTCACAGAGAAACCACCACCAATCAGAATTGAGACCTAGGAATAGCTAATTACCCGTTAGGTAAGAGAACCTATCAACACCTTCACTCCACCACTGAAGGGAGGGGCCAACAGCCGGGTAAAACCAGAGCACACGCTGGTTCCAGTTAGTTCAAGCTCGCATTCCTGAGAAGAAGAGAAACTTCCATAAGTCTGTGCCAACCGCGGTTAGAAAGGTTAGAAGTTAGAACGCTTAGATCAGATCTGAAAATTTTTTGTTGTCTGTGTAGTTGTCTTTTTGTTTCTACCTGTAAGTTTATCCAACCTTAGAGAGGAAAGTGAAGATTTCTTTAAGTGGCCAAGTAAGGAATGTTTTCAAGTTTCAGCTCTGACGAAGATAGGTAGTTGTTTAGTTTAGTAGCCTCGAAGTTTGACTGCAACCACCACAGCCGCCTGTGAGTCGAAGTAATCCCGCGACGCCAAGACCTGAGATTCCCTTCGGGCCACACCTCAGTCTGCAGGCAGATTGACCAGGAAGGGCCGCCTCACTGCAAGCTCCATCCTCAAGCAGCAAGCCAGGAACCCGGAATCTCCTCCTGGGCCACGCTTCAACCTCCGAGCCGGTTCACCACAGAGAGACTGCCCAGGCTCCAAGCTCCATCCTCGGGTAGCTGAGCTGCCCATAGCTGGAAGCCCCCACCAAGGCTCCAGGGCCAGCGACGGAAAGCCAGCTGTGCGAGCTCCAGTCGGTTCTCAAGCGACCCATCTCGGAGGACCCATAGTCAGGTTTCCAGACTCCAAAGTAAGGCTGGCTATCTTTCATTTGTGCAGTCAAGGTTCGATGCTATTTTATTCAGTAAGAAATTTTCTTTTAGATATATGTTAGTTTAGACTAAGTTGCCCTATAGACTCTTTTGTTCTTAAGTTTCGAGTTGCTTTCCCAAAGAGCGCCCTTTTGATTGAAGCACAAGTGTCTGTCTCTCCCCTGCATTGGTCTGTAGACTTTAAACTAAATCCTAAACTAAGTTACTCTGCCTTCCTTTTAAGTTTAAGCAATAATAATCATATTCATAATCAGATTAAAATTGCAATAACCGTTACATTAGGAAGCACTCACATACTGCTTTCTGCTCAGTCTTGAGTTCATGCTTCCATGTGCATGTTTCTGTCTAAAGCTGGTAATTTCTGTCTTGAGTTCTGGTTTCTTGAGTATAGAATAGTTTATTTAGTTATTTAAATACATAAGTGTATATATATATATATATATATATATATATATATATATATATATATATAATTTATATAGTTTATTATAGTATAGTTTATACAATGTAAGTATAAAAAAGAAATAAAAACAACTTTAAGTGCCCTATTGTGACTATGTTCACCTTTAGGTTTCTTAAATTGCCTTCAGTAAAGATGCTGCTCTGGCATTTCTTTGGTTTGGCCTTAACCATGAGCGGTAACACACTTGCCCCCATGTCGAGAGGTTGGGGGTTGGAGCCTGGCATGGTGCAACCTTACTTTTTTAAACATTAATTGATAATGTGTGTACATTTTCTTCTTTATTTCATTTTCTTTTTTCCACACTCTTGAGTGCTGCTCTGCACTTGAATCCACCTCTTGTGTTTGGCTGGTTGCTTACGCCATAGCATTCTGGTATCTTAACAAGGGGAACCACCAGTTCGATCCCCACAGTTTCTATTTCACAAGAGTGCCTCCCAAGTTGTTTAAAACCACCTCAGATTTCTGTATGGTACACTCAAATATATATGCAAATACCCCATTTTTGATTAATATGTGAATTTAATGTAATGATTAATATGTGAGCTTTTAATATCGACAAACTTCATGATTCATTTCATTTGTTCTATTTAGATGCAATCTAAATACCATAAATGCAATAAATAAACAGGTACATTTCATTTGGTTATGTTTCTTTACATGTCACATAGTATGCAGTACCATTATCTATGTAAAATAAAACAGACCTTGATGAGAAGGCAGTGATGCAGTTACACCACTGAATCGCAGATCTTTTAGGTACAAAAGAGGTTTCATGTACTGATACATTCAACCTCTGTTGTCAACGAATTACTTGCTTTTAATCTTCATAGTCTATAAGCTGTCTACTGACACTCCAGTCAACAACTGGTGTGCCTTTCTCAATGTTCTGTTAGCAGGGATGTAACATAGTCATGAGCAGCACCAACAATGTGGCGTAGTGCTAACATAATGAGGATGTCTGTAGGGTCATTTGTGTCAGATTCATGACAGTAGTTCTTCACTGGGAAGATGAACTTCACAGGAGCTCCAATCACCTGAGAGCATTCGTAGATCTGAACACACACATGCAGAGAGAGAGAGAGAGAGAGAGAGGGAGAGAGAGAGAGAGGAGAGCGGGGGATCATCAGTAAATGCTAGTGGAGCTGCACAACACAAAGTTACTTCTTTCCATCTGTTCATCTATTCTTAGTTATTGCATCTCACAACAGATACTAACATCAGTTCTTTTTCAATTACCTTTACATGAAGGCCTACCTATAGACAAGTGTTGTTACCCAGGAACAGACGAGGTAAACATACCGAGATTACACAGAATCAGGGCTGGGAAAAGCACAGATTTGTCAAAAGGCTCTAAAATGTTTTCACTTATGGAAAACTCACAATCAGACCAAATAAATCTTTATACAACATGTTTATCATTTTTTAATTTAAATTATTTTTATTAACAACTAGAATTTAAGCATGTTATTTTGCAATTAAAGCATGTAAAGGATAGTGCAACCTGTTACCATTAGTTTACTGCTTTAGTATCTACTTGTTACCATTACAATTACTAAATTGTCAAGTAATTTTCTTTATTAACAAATTGTTACCATTATTTTATGACTTTATTACTGACCTGTTATCACTACAATCATTAACTTATTATTTAGTTACAACTAGAAAATCAGCAAGTACATTTTAGGTAATTACAACTTGTTACAATACCACTACCATGTCATTACCCACTTATTACTGATCTTTAAAGAAGAGCACTAACCTGGTAGCCACTTTTTAAGTATTTTAAGTATTTGTGAACTTGTCAGGTGATGTCCATTCCAGTATGGTTTATTTGCAAATTAAAATATACAATTGTAAACATTAAAAGTTAATTGTCTTACATGTACTATGTGAGTTGTGCTATTTGAAAGTGAAAGCTTTCATCCTCAATATCACAAAAGTGCAGATGGAGCCCTAAATTCTAAATAATGACGTTTTCAATATATAATCCTAGTATTCTATTGATCTGTTGATTACTATTTTGTTCATTAGTTTACTACTATGTAACCCCTCCATAACTCTCACCCTAGAAGGACATACAGCTGTCTTGGCTTTATCCTTATTTTTCAAATGAACACTGAGATTACAACTGAAGCATCTGGTTGTAAATTTGGAATTCTGAAGTACAAAAGTGTAATTCTTTACTAATTTTAACAAAGTCAATGAAAGTGTACTTACTTTTTAAATTATCTTTTTTGTCCAATTAAATGAGACTTTCTGGGTTTGCAGTTGTCACTACAGTAATGTATATTTTAAATTTTAATAAGAATAGGAATGACACAAGCTTTTCAAGCATTTTTGAAAAGTCTAGCTCAGTGGTCATCAACCCTGGTAATGGGGAATCTGGTTACAATCCTGCAGCAGCTAATTAATTTTTTCAGAAGTCCGTGACTGGCTGGATCAGATGCATTAGTGTTAGGTTAGGAAAGGGGTCGCAAGTTGGAGCTAAACTCTGCAGGAAAGTAGATCTCCAGGAGGTAGGTTGGTAACCACTAGTGTAGTAGTTACGAAAGAAAATTGTATCACTGTAATCCAACCAGATGAGGAATGATGTCAGGAGCTCACCTTTCCATGAATTTTCTTGCTTGTGTAGGTCTTTTTCAGATCTTCCTTAACAAGGGGGCAGGTTTCATCAATCTTTGTCAAAAGAACTATTTGAGGAATGCCTGTAATGCAAACAGTCCATTCAGAATCATTTATAACACCATTCAAAAATTGTTGCCCAAATTTTATATGCATATCAGATTTTACAGTGTTAAAATGTGTAGCTTCCCAGCATTCCATTAGATGTGATAAGTTTCTGATTAGTGTTTATTTTCTCATCTACATATTCTTTTCTTAATGGTTATATTTTCATTTTCCCTGAATGTTATTGTAGTTAATTGCTTGTTAACTTATATATGGCCTGTGATATTGGTCATGACTGTCACAGGGTAGTACTTGGGTGCAAGACCCAAATTCATGGTCTAGAAACTTGATTGTATACAGACAGGATTACAAGTGAAGAAACCTGCCAATGTTTTGAGAGGAGAAAAACAAAACATTTGCTTGCAGAATGTCATATTACACTTACACTAAAATAAACTGATATTACTGTAACATAAATTGGCAGAGTAGCATAATCTTAATCATGCAGTTAAATTATCAGTAAAAACACAAATAATGGATCAGACTCAGTATTGAGTCATACTGAGTATTAAAAAACTCAAATGGATCAAATGAGAAAAAAATCTCAACAAATAGTCCAACAATCAACAGTAACCAGACAACAGTGGTTCTAAGGTCAAGAATACTGATGAAAGACTAGAGGACAACCAAACTCATAAGTCAAGCACACTGAAAAGACTATGTAAGGATACTGAAATTCTAAAGCATATACAGATGTTTTTTCAACCAAAATGCTTGTATACAAATGTTTATTTTGTCGTGCTGTCTAAAAATTATTAAAAAGCATTTTAATACCTAAAATCACTTACCATATATAACATTACTTACCAATGATATTGGCTCGTTCTCTAACAGTTCTTATCTTATCGATGACAGTCTGATCCATTAGAGAGATGCTGTTTGCTGAGACAACGGTCACCAGACAGTGAACTTTATCATCTGGGCTGGGGTTGCTAACATAGTTACTGTCACCTTCTATCAGAGGAGTCACAGGATTAAACTGGAAAAAGGGCACATTTTTTTCTGTGTGGTATCTGAATATCACAAATATTTAAACCTTTAAAAACCCTTTAAAATGTGGGATGTTCAAGGGTTTGTTATTAAAAGTAATAAAGCATTATGCAAAAATCTTAGGCACCTGAGAAAAAATATATTTAAAATAGTATTTGAATGGGCAGTGTGTAATTGCTAAGGAAAAAGAGTAATATTATAACAAAATGTACTTAATATTAATATAATAGGTAGTAATTTTGTATATGGCAAGGTGTTAACTTATCCATTTCTAAGTCTCTTCTTGTGTCAGTATTATTTGCAGGTATCGTCCAATACTTGTGCCTTAGAACGATGGCCTGGGGGCGTCGGGGAGAAATCGGGAATCAAACCTGTGTTCTAACCAGCTCATAAGGTCTAAATAAATTTTTTGAGAACAAGAAAATCTTTTCACTTTTTTTAAATTTGTATTTATTTGTATTCTAATGATATATGCAAAAACACACTTCCTGCCTGAAAACATGGCGCATACAACTTTTGCACAGCACTTTATATAAAAGTAAGCCAACTAAACAACGACAACAGGACAAAATATATCGCTGTTGTCGGAAGAAAACCTTGTATCTCCAAAATGATTAATTTGCAGGAAAAGGAAAAAAAACTACTTTACTTTTAATGTAAGTCAATGGAACCAGAGTTTTTTCAAAGTCATTTTGGGTCATTTCTTTTAGTCCATTCATCATGAAATTTACATACAACATAAAGGGCAACAGGTATTTTCAAATTATGTCAAAAACTGAAAAACGTCAAAAAGAGGGATACAAGGTTTTCTTCCAACAACAGCAATATATTAAACAGCAAATTACACAGAAGCCTCAACAACTAAATGTAATGTCATTATTTTAGTACTTAGTGTGTCTTTATTACAGCATGCCTTCTTTTCGGGACACTTGCTTGTGGTTCTTTAAAGGAATTTTTCTATGCATTTGGTAAACAGCCTCAAAGTTCTGTCGTTTGGTTCAGAAGTTTGTTTAATTTTCTGCTTCTTAGAATTCAAGTAATCTTCTTTTGTCTATTCATTTTTCTCAGTAATGGTTTCTTTTTTGTAACATTCCACAGGCAACGTTCTTTTAGATATATGTTTCCTGTTTTTTTTTCTGATGCTGAAAAATGAATAGCATGACCATTTTGACAGGAAATTAATTTAACGTACCTCATATCCTTCTTTCACATGGCCCAATAGGGCACTGATGACATCATCTGTTTGAATTCCATCATTGTTTTCAAGGCCCATGACATCATTCATGACAAATGGTAAAAATCCACAATTTCCATTTCTGATTTTGTAGGTCTTGTACTGTAGAGGTACATAAGCACATGACTTCATGATCACTTTCCCCATTTTCCCACAATGTGATCAATTCGTAATATTATGACACAACAGCAGTGCAAAGCAATCACATTAACTTACTTTATATCTTGACTTTTCTGGTAGATCATAATAAATTTGTTTGTAAAAACAGAAATTAATTTAAAAAAAAATTAACTGGAATATATTTCGAAATACTCAGTTTGCTGTTGGAGTTTTCATTTATGGTGACAGTGAGGTTTTTCACTGCAGCTGATCCCTAAAGCCTTTGAACTGAAAGTCCATTTTGTAGTCAATATCTGTAATAACAAGGTGGAGGTGATCCAAATCTCAAGTGATCCCATGCATTTTATAACTGGTCAAACCTCATTTGGCAGTTAAAACCTCAAGCAAGCATTTGCCATAGCTGTGGATCAGATCATTCTTCCTTACAGAACTGCTTCAGCCATATTTTTCAGATCTGGGCTCTCTTGAGATCATTTCCATTGGGTTAAGGTCTGGGCTCTTTCTGTTCCACTCCAAAAGCTGCTTTTTTAAGCCATTCTGTAGTAGATTTACTTCAGTGTTTAGGGTCATTGTCCCACTGCATCACCTATCTGCATTTAGCTGGTGGACAGCCACCCTGACATGACCCTGTAGGATACCTTGATAAATTTGGGCATTTATTTTTCCCTCACTGATGGCAGTCAGTCCAAGTTCCCTGGGGTTTTGTATAAAACTTTCTAGCTTTATGCAAATCAGCAGTTATTGATTGCAGGTCTCTGATATCTTTTTTGCATGGCATGGTTCACATAAGCAGATTTTAGTGGCAATCTCAAATTGGTTGAGTGGGTTTATAAGCCAAAGTATCTCTAACCCACACCTCCAATCTCTCTCAATCTCTCAATCAATCTCTCTCTTTGCTACTAGCTAGGCGAGATTCTTGTCTGCATTGCTATGGTGACCAGCAGTCTGCGCGGGTTAAAGGGTAAAGTAACAGTTCTACATTAATTCCAGCATTTAAGACCATTTATTGTTAAACTGTGTTAGAACGATTAGCAGAGCTTTATTTTTCTGCAACTGAGGATTATTTTATTTTTACCTAAAAATCTAATTCTGCTGTGGAGCCGCAACAGGGCAGTAAAAGCCGACCCCTGGCCTAGGGGTTCACATACTTTTTCCCACTTAGACTGTGAATGTTTTAATGATGTGTTCACTATGGACATGAACAATACATTGCTTTTTTATTAGATTAAACACTGTGTTTGTCCTTTTTTTGCAACTTAGATGAAGACCACATATTTTTCAGATGACCTTATACACAAATGCAGGTAATGCCAAAGTGTTCTCATACTTTGTCTTTCTTAATGTCCTGGCTTATTACACACTAAGGCTTATAATTCAGTATATACTCACTTTTTTGCTGTAGGTTTTGACCGTACTTGATGCCTCCCCAGCTCTGTTTCTAATTTCATGTTGGAAAGCACTGTCAACTGAATTGATGAAACAGGACTTTCCCACTCCGATTTGTCCATGCAGAAGGATTCTGAGATGGCTGACGTCTGAATTTTCGATTTTGGTATTCCTCAGCTCTCCCTCAAGTTTACCTCTTCCACTGAAAAAGATTACCTGGTTGAAGAACTTACAAAGATACCATGACCTTTATTTGTACTATTAACAATGCACAGCAGAATTAAACATTCCAGTAAGGCTTGGCTGTTACTGTTGTAAAATTAGCACACTATTTTAAAACATTTGGCCACATTTTCTTCAAACAAAAGCTTCTGGTGCAAAGTTTAGTAATATTGCTATTACGCAGCCTGGTAATAGAGCTGAAATCCTAATTTAAAATAAATTTGAGAGAACATAAGTGAACAGAGTTCATGTATAAATTAGACAGAGACCAATTTTGGTGAGACCAGATAGGGCAAGACAGCAGAGTCCAGTATAAAATTGGAATAATGGCAACACCATCCCAAAAACCACGCCCAAGACTGCTTTGGGATAAACCTTTTGACAGTGAATCCAACAGCGTAAACATTACTTACATCCAGTCTACATTCCTCCATGGCTGTTTAAACTCTGTTAAATAGAAATAGTATATTTTAGGCCAAAACCTTATCTCATAATTCTTGTAAAACAATGCAACAGGCAGTGTATAAAAATTATTATTACTTATTATAACTTTCAATAAGGGAGCTTTTAGAGGCATTAAACTCTTCAGACATCTGGTTTTTATCACCACCACTGTGGACAAGGTATTAAGTTTCTCTAGAACAGAGTATTTCATAATAAACTACTGTGAAAGACTTTGTTATATAGTAAATTGCTGTTGTCGGAAGAAAACTTGTATCTCCAAAATGGTAACTTTACAGGAGAAGGAAAAAAACTACTTTAGTTTTAATGTAAGTCAATTGAACCAGACTTTTTTCCAAGTAATTTTGGGTCATTTCTTTAGGTCTATTCATCATGAAATTTATAGGCAATGTCATGGGTAACATGTATGTTCATATTATGTCATAAATTGAATAACTTAAAAAATGGAGATACGAGGTTTTCTTCTGACAACAGCAAAATATTTAATTATGCAGAAATTTAAAGTATTTTTTACAGCCAACACACTCATTTACTGTCTCTCTCACACATTGTTCAATTGCATAACATTTAAATCATTATTGAGAGAAGACAAACAGATACACCAACCTAATGATGAGGATCCTCCCATTTTAGTCTTTTCCTGTTCTGTTGAAAAAAAAATCTTTAAAAGAATGTAAATTTATTGATATAAAGTTATTAGTGGATATTTAGAGGCATGCATAATGAATTATATTTGCACATAACATTACTGTAACAGACATGAGCTGTTACTTTACATATGTTAATATACAAGTATGTTTTTATTACTTTAATTATTTCATGATGTATAAATCATACGTTTAAATATTATGTACTATTAGAGAATATATTATTTGATTATTTATAAAGCAAAAAATTTGGCAGCTCCAGTAATCAAAACAGCAGTCATTTTCTTACTCATGTTTCACAAATGATGTATAACTTAAATGTGAAAGATTTGGAAAATATTGCAGCCCATCATCCAGAGTAAAATCAATTCAGCTAAAAAAAATAAATGCATGTAGTTATAGATGTAAATATCAGGAAATAAAAATCTGATCTACCATCTTAGGAAGTTTATTGTATTCATCATGTGATCTCAAACCCAAATGTATTTCAGAGATCAAGTTAGTTAAAGTTGAATAACATACTACAAATGTTAGAATAAGAACATGACAAGTGATTCCAAATGTGGACTTCATAATAGGATTTATTATAAAGACCAATGTAATAGGTGGCTGAAATGGATTAGCTTACCTATCTTTACCTGGAAAAAAAAAACTGGAAGAAGCAAAATAAGCAATTCAAAGACAAATAAATTGAAACACACTGTTATTTGTCTTATCAAAATATTAATAACGTCACACTTGGATGATTCTATTTGTCTAATTGAATAATCAGGTCTGAGATTGAATATGGACAAATGGTATGTCCAGTTAATGAGAAAAAAACAAAGACAAATATGTCAATCAAGTAGAATTTTACATCAGCATCATACATCAACATGTACTGTTAAAAACTGTTAGAAACTGTTAAATGTTGGGGAGAAATTAAAATAGTGACATTGCATTTTTAAATAGATCTACATTATATTCAGGTTCTGCCGTTTTGAGCTTACCTTTTAGCAGCCAAAAGACACAACATCATGAAAATCATATTTTTTTCTGCCTGAATGCATCTGTTCTTTTTTGAAAGAAAGTTTCCTTTTTTTCATTAGTAAGTTAGAAGCTACCAAGAAATCTCCTTCTCATCCTGTCTCCTTTTTCTCATTCCAGCAAATGTCTATTCCATCAGTGCTCTGAAATCTCCTTACCTCAGTAGACAGGAGTATCAGCTGTTTCCAGAAGCCTAACTGAAGGGGCGGATGCTGCAGCTCTGCTGCAATGTGTCTGTGGTGAGCAGCTTATATGCTTAAAATGTGAAAGTGAAAGTAGTCCCAGCATCCACACACACACACACACACACACACATTTTTATGTGCTCCCTGCTGCCTCTTTTTTCTCTCCTCTTCTGCATGAAAACAGTCAGGCAAGTTATTTTAGGTGTCTACCTAACTACAAATTGTACAACTACAAATTGTAGTCACTTAATATGGAGACATATAGCTTTAATTTGAGGGCATGCACATCAAAATTGGGTGAACAGTGTAGAAATTTCAACCATTTCCCTAAATAGTCCACACTCCATATTTTTAGTTGCCCAAAAGCAATTGTAATTTTATAACCGTAATATTTGCTCAGCTGCTGCATAGCTAGATGTGTGTTAATATTTCACAGACAAGTACGTAGATAAAAAAGTCTAGAGTTGATTTCAAGTGTTGCATTTGCGTTTGGAATTTGTTAGTGTTAACACTCAATATGAAGTCCAAAACAAACCAATCATAGAGATGGTGAAAATGTTGATTGTGGCAAACTATTCAGTACATTTTTAAAAAAGAAAGAACGCAACACCAAAGGACCCAGAAAACCATGGAAAACAACTTTGTTCGAGGACAGAAAATATTTGGCCAGAATTTGGCCACCCTACAGGAGGTAGGTGTATCTATGTCAAACTTAAAAATCAAAAGAGGACTTCACCAGAGTACAGAATATAGAAGGTTTACCACAAGATGTCAAGTATTGGTAAACCTCAAAAACAGAAAGACCAGATTAGAGCCTCATCTAATGGAGAGATAAGGCAAAGACTGACTCGAACCACAACGATGGAAAGTGTATAGAAAAGGGAAGGAACTGCTCATGATTAATCTGTAAAGCATGGTGGAGGTAGTGTTATGGCATGGGCATGTATGGCTGCCGATGGAACTGGTTCCCTATGTATTTATTGATGCTGACAAAAGCAACAGGATGAATTCTGCAGTGCATAGGGATATATTATCTGCTCAGATTCAGCCAAATGCTTTAAAACCCATTAGACACTGCTTCACAGATAGACAATGACTCGCAGCTCAGTGTGAAAGCAGTCTTTTTTAAAGACAAAGTAGTGACACTGAGTGTTCTGCAATGGCTACGTCAATCATTTGACCTCAAATCAGTTGATCAAGCGTTTTATTTACAGATGGCAAAACACCCCAAAGACAAGCTGAAGCCAGGTGATATGTGGGCCTGGCAGAGCATAACCAGAGAAGAAACATAGCATCTGTTTATGTCTATAGAGACATATATAGTTACTGACTGCAAAGGATTTGCAAACAAGTATTAAAAATGACAATTTTTAATGATTATTTAAAAATAATTATGATTATTATATAAAAAGGTTGTAATTCATTCACTGTTGACCTGATATGGATGTAAATTCCCTGAAATCAAAGCTGAAAATCTGCACTTTGAACTCCAATATGCTGTGGTAGACAGCTAACATAACAACACCTTAGTGGAAGTCTAAACGTTTATGGACCTGACGGTATATGTACCTGTGTATTTCACACTTTCATTGTCATTTAGATTGACTGTCTTGGAACTTACAATCATTTTACCCAAAATAATTACCTAGTACTTTGAATTTTGTACCTCATACTTGACTGGTTAATGCCTAGAGCTTAAGGGACTGTAATAGAAAGGGTCACTGAAGTAGCTGGGGAATCAGCTTAGGTTCCACAAGCTTCATAACTTTTGGTGCCCCTCTGGCACAGTACCAACCACTCTTGGAGATTTCATCTGTGTCAACTCTGACCTGACATGGACACATGCATGAACAGAGAGTGATAGTAGTCACAGTCTGTAGGTACACTACATGGCCAAAAGTATGTTGACACAACTCAGTAATTACATGTCAAACCATGCAAACTGGCTGAGTTATTGATAGGTTATATGAGTGAAGAATGGAAGCCTGGACCCAGACACAATTCCTGGCCATTTAAGGGGCTGTTTACTGATTTTAACTGCTTCCAGAAAGTTTCTACAGCCAACAAAATGTGCCACACTAACATTAGCACATCAGTTAGACTTATCACATGATTTCAAGGTATGATGATCTCAGTACTGTGATCCCTATACGGAAATGCTGGTAGTTTCTAGAAGGCTGAGTCATGCTGCAGTGCTGTATCTCTGTCTCATCAGCATTTTATGCTCTCAGCCTGAATGTGAAAGTAAAGATTACATTAGCATTAGATCAAGGATGAATAAAATATTGCTAATCCATGAAATTCAATACTTCTTTCTTTTTCTCTTTGTTGGAAAGCTGTTGACTATGAGCTGCACCAGCAGACAGAGCAAATCAGCAACTGAAGTTCACTGCATATTTGACAAAACTGAAAAGGACACTGCACATGCTTATTCACAGGCTGGAGAAAAACATCCTGAATCTCAAAGCTTTCCCTATTCTTCAGTCCACATCATTTTCACTCTAAGACATTCACATTTTTAAATGTGCCATGTGCAAAGCCTGAATCTATACCAGGCACAAGAGGCTTCTGTTCTGTTAGTCTTCCAGGGTAATCATTTATTCAGTCTGACACCCTGTTTTAATTAGATTAGTTTTAGATTACAACTGCACTGTGCATGTTGTTTTGTTATGTCATGTCCTCTTTGTTTCCTTCTGTATTGCGGGTCCGGCACCAGCTCTACATCATAAGCACAGCAACTAAAAACCATGGAGTAGCCAGGGGGTTGGGGGTGGTTGTGGGGTGCTGTGTCCTCAACCAACCAATCAATCAATCAATTGAGAGCTAAGGAACCACAGCAAACCATCAAACATCTACCTATTTAGAAAATCTTCACACGACACACAACACATTCCTTTAATGCAGCCTAGAGAAAGTGATTTATTCACAACCTAAACATGTTAATCAATGTTCAAGGTTTATATACTGGGCATGTACGACAAGCAGAGGCAACACACAAAAAGTTTAGGTTCATGTTGATCGTGTTTTGGTGCCTGCAGTTTTAGAAGCATGTACAAAAGTTGTGTGTTAGTGGAGCTTGGTGGTTGATGCGAGGCCTGCTGTAGTGCATGACAACATTGATTCTAAATTTCCTGAACATTAAAACTAAATAATTTCCAAATAGTTCTCTTCAGAATTATTTTCACACTTTATATACTTGAGCAAAAACTCATGAAATATTGGGCCTCAATCACCAATATCTTCCTAAGTTTTTTTCCTAAATTTGTTTTTGAGAAAAGTCCTAAGAAAAAGTCTATGACAGATTCATGAAGTCCCATTGACTTGTTCATCTCATCAACTCATAAACAATAACAATTTCTAATAGATTTAAATACCTGTATTTTTTGACTGTAGATGCCACTAATTATGGAGGACACTATGTGCACTGTTCTTGACTTGCCATTAAGAAGTGCAAAAATAGTGCATACCCATTAAATTTGGCTATCCTTTGGTGAACAGAACAGAATGTGTGAATGTCACATCACAAAGTGAAATCATAAGATTAAAAAAAAAAAATCACATTTTCAATGTTATTTTCAGTGCCACAATATTTCTACCACAGAAAGAATTCTGTTAACAATGACACGTTCCATGTTTCCTGGAAGGTATTTGAATACATGCAATACAACAGACCAAAACACATGCTGTATCCAAATGTCTTTCTTTGATATATCAAAGATTTAAAGCTTGGCACTAAGACTGCACACTTTGCGTGTCATTTTCTTTGGTTCCATCTCCATGAATATTTTCTGCAGTGCATCGAAAGTGTGTTTGAGCTCACCTGGATAGCTCAAGTTTACAGCATAGATGAGGCCAAACAACATGGCACATGCATGTGCGAGCGACGGCAACTCATTAAGGACTTCTACACCTTCAATTACAATCCCAATTTCATGTGGTGGTTGGAGAGGATTCTCATTCTCCCTGATGACAAACACTGCCATTGTACACCTCTCAAGCTCTGTTTCAGTTTCATTCTTCTGAGAAACCTGATAAAAGAGAAGACATTTACTGCAAAATTATTTTGATGGAGCATTGACCCCATCATCAGGAGATTGCCGGTTCAATCCCTGTTGATGCTTCAGCCATCCATGGCTGAAGAGAGAGAGCACATTTGGCCTATCTCTGGGAAGGTAGGATGGGCCCCCATCTCCCCTCATCACACATCACAATGCTAGCATCCAGAGCCAGCCCTATGCATATGTCTTACAGACGAATGCTAAGGGCACCGTCCCATAGGGGAACCCAGACGACCCAACTGATGTTTTTTTTTTTTTCTTTACTATTTTCTAAATATTACAAAAATCTCACATCATCATAACTTGCAACAATATAAGTCCAAATATTTTGTGTGATGTGTGTACTGTGCGGCATCCCCCCTGTACAACACCCCCCCTCCACCCCCTTCATGCTCTACAGTTAGACTTACCTGTCTGTGGGGGAGGGGTGCCACGAGTGAGTGCGTGCATGCAGAATGTGATTAACACTAAACACAAAGATTAACTACAACCCAGCAGCCGCCAAACAATATTATAAAGAGGACGAAAAACGGCAAAAAGACAGAGGTAATGTGATGTGATGAATGCATACAGCAGCTGCTTATTTCAGTTTTCCGTTCCACCTTAAACAGAGCACAAGTTCTACCTAAGGGTGTCCAAATAAAACTTCTTCATTACTTAAGGTGGAACGGAAAATTAAACTAAATTAAAGCACTCAATACACCAAAAACACAAATCAAAGCTAACAAACTAATAAGCTTTGATATTTATATGTAACAACTACATTTTGTTTGGTTTAAGCACCGTTGTGAATAGAGGTTGTTGGCTTGGGTTCTCTTATCTTAAACTTTATTACTGATTAGAATGTGTTTTTCACACTCAGAGTATAAACTCCTGTACCTTCCACAACACCAGCTAAAGGGAGTTTTACTGAACTGTAACTTCATTTTTTACCCTGTTTTGTAAGATACTTAGAAAAATCTTTCACCTGACTTTCACCTCATAAGAAAAGAAACTGACAATTCCACCTTAAATGGCATTTGAGATTTGGCTAAATCTTACATGTCTCCCTGTTCCCTATTTAGCGTATGTTGTAAAGTGACGGTTTAAGTGTCTGAACGAGTTCAATGTAAAATATTTTATACTCTTAAAAGTTACAGAAGTCCCTGTTTAACTTTACATTATTTATGTTGTTTCTTAAAAGATGTTTTATTTTCTATTGTTTTAATAGATTTAATAGATTTTTTTAAATTATGCAAATTAGTTCTTATTTAAGTCTGCAAAATGGTCATTCTACATTCTGTTTATTTTATTATATTTGATATTTATTTGACGTACCAACAGTTTTTTAGTCAGACATTTACTCACACATAATACTACAGTTTGTTAATGTTGAACTTTTCATATGTTAAAACCAACATGAGCATCATTTGCTAACAGTCAGTTATCTGCTGTGGTAGCTAACTTAGCTAGCCTAGTGAGTCACCTCTTCTAGATGAGTGCTCTCACAAAATAATACGAGAGAAATTTTTTAATGAATTTGGAACGGTGTTGAATTTATATTCCATGTCTAATAAACTGGTGTGTACACTTGTTAGCATTGTTAGCTAGCTAGCTAACTAACGTGTTTGTGCTAGTTTAGTTAACATTAGCAGCCTAAGTTAGACCGGCAAAATTGGTACTCTTCTTGTAATGACCTCCACATCTCCTACATCTACCACCAGCATTTCTCAGGTATGGAAGCAGCTTTATTTACATTTCTTTCTCTAGCGTGTTGCTAGTTTTTTTTTCAAAATCGCCCAAAATAAATAATGTTGCTGTTGGGACATAACCTAGGACTGAATGCTTGTACAAGTTTAGTTAGTCAAAACAAATATGCCTGCATCTGATTCAGTTGTTGAAGTTAACATTTTAAACCTTTACCAATGTTCTCTCTTCCTACAGCCATCCTTCTGGTTCTCAACTGATCAGGACTTAGAGCTTGTCCCATGTGCTTTTACTTACAGCATTGTTTGTAGTATTGCTCTTTGTATTATTAGTACAGATTTATTTATATGTTTTACTACATTTTTTAGCTCAAAATATTGCCAACGGTATAAATTTTAAGATGTATTTAGAACTACGGCTCACATGCCTTGATTTTTTCTTTATTTTTTAAAACTGTTGCATGAAAACAAGAGCTTTCAAGATTGTGTGATGTTGTGAAAAACATAGTACATTGTTATTCACAATTACCTGCTCCTTCTTGTATTCTATTGTACGTCTTTTCTTTTTCTTGATGTTGATTTGTATGTTTATTTTTCATACTGTCCAGAATTTTTCTCATCCTTGTGTTTTGTCTGGTGAGTGTTTATTAGCAATTTTACTTACTTTTTCTTCATTTTAGATACAGCCATGAAGAATCCACCCTCACAAGCTGCAAGTGACAAAAAAATTGACCAGAGACCTCCACATCTGTTAAAGGACGAGTATGTGTAGCACAGTAGGGTGGGCATCAGATGTCTATTCTCTTGTTATCTCTCTTTCCCACACATACGTATACATTCACTGGCCATTTTAAGGTATTCCTCACTCCAACAGTGACACTGAGGTGTTTAAAGCATTGCTGTATCTGATACAGTAGTACCAATACCACACATACTACTATGCCAGTGTTACTGCAGTACTAAGAACAAAATGATAATAATACCTTATCAGTGGTGGTCCAGGTGGGGGTTCTGATCATTGACAAATGAGGTGAAAAGTTTAATAAATTATGCAGAGAAACAGATCAACTACAATCTGCAATTGCAGAACTACAAAGTGCACTTATACATTAAATGGACCTGATTAAATGGGAAATGAGCATAGTACAATTAAGTGGCCTGTGAATGTGTACATATAATCAAGTACAACACCAACACCAATTTAGTGTGTAATTTTTTGGCAGACACCTTTGTAACTGTTTCTTTACTGATGTAATTGTTATTTCACTCATTTTGTCTGAATGAAAGTTCTGTATAAGTTGTATTCACAATGAAAGCAATTGCTTCAAAATGCTTTTTGGTGTAACCAGTTCATGTCCACATACTGGTGAAGCTTTAAGAACTGTTAAATTTAGAGGACATGATACAGGACATAATGGCTTAATGTATGACATTCTTTTCTTAGAACTGTGGCAGGTTATTGATTGCTCAGCTGTGTTCACCTGTGTTGTACTACTTCTCCTATTTCTTTACACATTCATGGTTTTACTGTAGAGCTGAACACCAACTGTGTTCTTTAAGTTTAATGACAAAACTTAATATACCTTAGTGCTGATTTCCAAAGAATATTTTTAGTCAACTCAACTTCATAAAGCTTTGTTTAGTGAGCGAGAATGTAACAGTTACATAAACTACATTTCCTTTGTTTGTAAAACAAAAAAATAAAAGTCAGTACAACTCAAAGAGCTTTGCTCAAGAATAGTCGTATTTCTTTGTACAACAAATATTCTCATCTTAGCTCAACTAAATATTTATTTTAGTGTTGATAAAAAAAAATGAAGTGAACAAGAAAAAATTCGGGGAAATTCTGTAAATTTTTTTTTTTTTTTTTGTGCAAGCTAAATTTTTTACAGTGTATGAAACAGTTAACAATGAAAAAATAACAAAATTACAGATCAGGAGGGAGGCACATACTTTTTCATGGCACTGTACATGACTTTTTAAGTGACCAATTGTTTCTTTGATTTGGGCCAGTAAATGACCATTTTAGTACCTAGCTCAAATAAAACAGTGAAGTTCTTTAGGTAAAACGTAAAATGTATTTCATATTGTTTTCAAAAATAAGTAAAATAGGCCTGAAAGAATATACTAATCACTTATTTCTTTTTTACTGGTATTTCACACGTTCTCAACTTTTTGGGACTGAGGTTTTATTACTTGTTTTCAACTTATTAAAATGATGGTGCTGGATTGTGGCGAAAATGTCTCTAATAAGGATACACCACCTCGAAAACTTGCCCCAGAAATCCTCTTGTCTGTTCAGACCTCAGTTTGTTCCTACCATAAGTCTACGTTCCCATCCATATTTAGCCCAAAAATTCTCATTGTTGTCGCCAGACATTCCCGGTACAAGATCACACCTGGCCTTGTGAGACTACCTATACGTTATGTGAAGTATTATTATGAGTATTATAAATAAATAAACCCCAGTTAGGCTATTAACAAGATACTATTAAAGTAATTGACAGGAATAATGTTTTATTACTAATCCTTTATCATTAGTTAACAGTGTTTGTGCCTGCTATTGTAAACTATCCTACAGAGTTCACATGTAAATACATTCAGAATCATTTAAAAGCAAACACTATATAAATCACATGAACCAGTAACAGGAAACAAGTAAATAACAAATGAACAAATAACATTATACATGTTATATAATACACAATCAGACAAACGTTAACTAATCAATGTTTTACAAACTAGCTGCCTAGATTACATCACTGTTACATAAAAGCTTGTTTATGATAACGACCACAGACAGTCTTCACAGGAGCTCTGACTAATGCTGTTAGCTAGCAGCTAATACGTGTAGGCAACATGGTTGTAGTTTTTTGCAATGGGTATTTATTTTACAACATCAGATAATGAATTAATATGTGCCAAATGTGGATAAAAATACATTTATCAGGCAGATTTATTTCACCCCTTGCACACAGCTAGGATGCAGCTCTGCTCATACTGACATCTTTCTAAACAAAGCAGTGAATGCTGCAGCCCAGATGAACCACTCAGATCAAATGAATGAATTATCAAGCAAATCCACAGAGATATTAGAATCATACAGCGTCATTTGCAGACATCGGTGGACAGCATAGTGTAAAGACCAATAGGACAAATTAGCGTTATGTCACAGCAGCAAAGCACCTACTTCCGGGTTGCTAACACAGGTAGCGCTGCACGGCTACAACATGATTATGTAATTTCACATTTTTGTGTGGTTAATTTTGTCATATAATATATAACACCACATATATAGGATAGTTTTTTAGTCATAAAGATAACGGCAAAATGAAAATAAAGTAATAAATGTTAAAGTAATGCAGACATTTTGAAAAATGAGTGGAATTCCCCTTTACTCTATGTGTGAATTGCCACTCGATTCATTTTGCGTAGTTGTTGGCTAATTTAACAATATTCCTCAGTGCCATGAGGATGAGAACATCAACATTGGCATCTTCATTGACCTCTGCATGATAGTTCTTCACAGGGTGGATGTTGTCCGACAAGATGGTCAGTTTATCACTGCAGTCCTCTACCTGAACAAATAAAGTAAACATGTGAGTCATCTTCCTCTCCTCCCCAGCCTTTCTGTGCAACAGGGAGGTAGATCAGTGAGAACGCCTTGGTCTCTCACTCTGATGGCATGAATGGAAACAATTTTTCAAAATCAAATGCAAATTTGAAAAGGCTAATTAAATGATAGATTTACAATTGCATTTTCCATGTGAGTCTGTGACGTGTCAAACAGAATCAGACGCTTGCAGATATAAAATAGAAAGGAGGCTTTACTAGTAGAATTGCAGTTCAAGTTCGTGGTGAAAAAACAGGCAGGGGTCAATTCCAGAAAGCAGATGAGAAACAAAACAATAAACATTACACCAGGCAAACAGTCCAAACAGGAGAAGGCCAAAACGTGGTCAAAAACACAAGCAGAGGGTCTAAGTTCAAAATCCCAAAACAGGCTAACAATCCGAAGGGCTGGGCAAAAAGACAAACTCAAAGAACAAAGGCAAAGGTCATACACGATAATCAGATACAGGAATAAACGCTCAGTAGATCATGGAAACGGATGCAATACTTCGCAAGTTTCCTATTCTAAAGCCTGGGCTTAAATACTATGCTATAGTAGTCATAAGATCAAAACACATAATTCAAGGGTAAGCTGTGTATTTGTCTGCATTTCTGTTTATAATGGCTGGAAAATGTTAATATGGAAAAGCAACTCTCTGACTGTGACATATTAAAAATGGAATAATGACCATTAAACAAATCCTGTTTGCAAGTCAAATAGGGTCTCCTGTCAATTCAACACTCTGGGTGGGGAGGGACATAAGAGAAAGTAAGAAATATTTCATGTTTCATTGGCTGTCCAGGTTCTCCAGCCTCTGCCCAAAATCAGTCACAACGTCATTACCACTGGTACTTCGAACAGCCACAAGATGTCCTACCTGGTCCAGAATTACTGCCATATGAAATAGCAGGAATTTTTGACAGATTCATCCTCGGCCTGGTTGGCAAGTGTTAAAATGTCACTAGCAATGGTTGCTATCACTACCTTTGTATTCTAAACAAGCATCTAGCCTTGTACCAGTACTGCTAAAAGTCCCTCTTGACATTCCCCACCTGTACTATTTGATTGACAGGAGTGCTCGCTGATTGTAAAAATGTTCGTAAAATGATCATAAAAAAAACAGATTTATACAGGTTTATTTTGGCAGAGCTGAAACGCAACAGTGAGGATATGCAATTGTAAATAGTGTTTTTATTCTGTTTTTAATATGTCAGAGTCAGACCATTTAAGATAATGTAAAAGAAATGTCAAAAGCACCGTTTTAACTTTTTCCAGCCGTTACACACAGGAATCCAAATGCAAATACGTCTTAAGTTTGAATTTAAATTATGTCTTAAATAATGCACGCTCACATGGGAAATGCAATTGTAAATACACAATTTAAATTGTGACAGTTTTCACAGTTTTTCAAATATGCATTTGATTTTGAAAAAAAATCCAGAAGACGCTGCCACAAGTCTTTTTTCGCAAGGCTGATAGTAAATACTGAACATGTGCTGTGTAACGCCTGTAAAAAAGCTTGTCTAATTTTTTTTGCTAACAAGGCTGTCATTGTTTGTGCTTATTGTCTCAAAAGTCTGGGGTATTATGCCAACAATATAAGAGTTTCAGTTTGAAGCAGATTCAGAGAATGATTAAAAACTACTTTCTCCTACAGGATGAAAAAGTGGTTTTCACCCAAAATGCGAGCCAAATATATCGCACTGCTCAAATGGTAACTACCAGACTGTGGCTGTGTCCATTTGCATGGAAGGTCTTAGTAGATGATCTTCTAAATTCAACCCCCATCAACACAAAGTGTTGGCCAACAATTGGTATTTAGCGCCTCTTTTAGTAAATCTGCCCCATGTGTGTAATGTTGGAAATGGATATATAACATAATTGCATCGTAATGCAATTGAAATTATATTTTGTACTGATAAGTTGTACTGACTCCACACGCCCCCTTCTCGTCTCCAGCCTTTTTATTTTATTTTCAAACATTAGGTTATGAAACGGTACAAATATGTACTTCTTACAACCACTGTTGTACCTTTGAGGGAACATTTACAACGTTTGTACCTTGATGAATGAAAAATGTACCTGCACTGTACCTTTATTCCTATCAGTGCACATAGGTTACCTTCTCTTCGATCTTCTTGCTGTGGTAAACTTTTCTCAAGTCTCGGTTGACCATCTCAGATACTTTATCCACTTTTGTCAACACAATGACTTTTGGTATGCCTGTAAAGACAAGTAGTATAAATGTAAAGAATTCAACAACAGATTAAAGTATGCTTTACAATGAGTTAAAGATCATTCTCAGTCTTAAAATCTCAAATTTTCACACAAAAATAAATAATTGGCCTTTCAATTTCACATATAAATCTTACATCAACCTCAAGGATCAAAGATACTAAATATCCAACTTACTTTTAGAAGCTTTCTCTTGAATTTTCCTTATTTTTTCAATCACATTGGGAGCCGTACTATCAGAAGGAAGAACGTATACCAGACAGTGGACTTTATCACATAGATTTGGGCAGTGATTGTACTTTGGATCATCCTCAGTTATAGGTGATGCGGCATCAAACTAGAACAGAAAAACAAACATTTCCAGATTTTTTTGTGTTTGGTATTTTGGTACTTATTTCCAGATTGAAAAATAAATGAATAGTCATGTATTACATTTTTTAAAATATTTATGAAGACATACAAAAGTATACATGAGCAACACAAGTTGATAAAAGACAGAATGGCTCAGGAAATGGACCTTATGTTCTTTTAGAATATAATAGATTGTATTCAATTGATGTCACACTTGGCAGCATCCCCATATTGTGAGAATAAACACTATCAAAATGTACTCTCCTCAGTCTGTCTCAGGCTGACAGTTAAGAATGTGTTGAGAGTTATTTATTACTGATAATTGTCAGTGACTGATGATTGACTTTGGTGATCTATATTTTTATGTCTAGAGCACTTGTGTTTTAGCTCGATTATGAATGCCAATAATGCTGCAGTGTTAGCTGGGCTCACATAAGCTAACATCAAGCTAACACTGATTAACCCCAACTAACACAGATACAGAGCTATTAATTACTTCTGTGATCATTTACATTTTTTTTTTTACATTCATGGAATTTGGCAGATGCACTTATCAAGAACAACTTACAGCTTGATCATTTTACACAGGTAGGCGAAGGTAGTTTTAGGAGTCTTGCCCAAGGACTCTTATCGGTATAGTATATGGTACTTACTCAGGTGAAGGGACAGATTTAGACCAAATAATTATTTGATTTTAACGATTTGGATTCTTATAGTGCCTGTGATGTGTAAGTTGATGCAGTGCTGACTATAATCCATAATGGGGACCCACTGATAATTTATCAGTTTGGTACAGATCAACACCTTTGCTGTCATAGCCGGCACTGACTGCTCATATACATTGCACTGCCAGAATGTCCACAATATAGCAGCTTTTTCCAGGTTTTGTGAAGACTATCTACATCACATTTATGTTTTTTCTTTGACAAAATGAAGATTTTGCTTTAATGAATTAAATATTAATTAACTGTAGTTTTCAGAACCATAATTAAAATAGTCTTAAGTGATATATTAATCAAGGAATATGAACAGGTAATAATTATCGGAATTCAAAGTGACCAAATGTGGTAGTAAACAATCATATTTCATGAATTGCATACACTGGGACAGTGTAATTTTACAGAAAATTAAAATACAATTTACAATAACAGAATATTTTGTATTTATTGTATTTTGCTGAAAGTCTGGGCGCTAATGTCCATCTTTAACAGTGTATAACATGGAAAAGTTATTTGTAAACAAGAAAATGACATTGTAAACAACAAATAAGTAAGTTCTACTTTGGTTATGGTCTAGCAAATGCATTAATAAAGATCTTTTAAACAGAGGTAGTTCTTTTTCAGCTGTTATAGAAGTGTGTAATAAAACATGGCTAGATAAGGGGTTAAGTATTAAGTAATAAGTAAGTAATTCTTAAGTGTGTAATAAAACTTTGGGCCTGCCAGAAGGCCCTGGCCATCTAAGGGGTTTATAACAGTTAGTTATTGATTATTAAGAATGAATAAGTTCCACTTTAGTTTTGGTCTCACATATTCATAAGTAAATATCTTTTAAATGTATTTTACCATTTGCACAATGCTTGTAACACTGTTATTGGTGAACATTTCGCTGTTGTCAGAAGAAAACTTTGTATCCCCAAAATGGTAACTTTACAGGAGAAGGAAAAAACATACTTTACTTTTGATGTAAGTCAATGGAACCAGAATTTTTTCGAAGTCATTTTGGGTCATTTCTTTTGATCCATTCATCATGAAATTTAAATATGATGTAAAGAGTAATAGCCATTTTCAAACTGTGTCAAAATCTGAAAAATGACAAAAATGGAGATGCAAGATTTTCTTCCAACAGCAGTGATTTGTAAGCTCCTCCCTTAATAATCTCACTGTCAGGCAAGGACAGGTGTATGGACTGTTTTTGCACCAACATTTTGAACTTTATTCAAACTGGTAAAAAAAATTATCCACCAATTAAGCAAACAAACGTTCATGCCCAAAGTTTGGCAAATTGTGATTTGCCATTTCAGGCTTTTTTGTAATTCAGTAAGCCAGAATATGCACAATATGACTGTGAGTGATCATGGTCACAACTCACAGTAAACTCATGTTTAACCACATTGGATATGATACTTCCTGTCTTGAAAAACCGCTCACTGTATCCCACTTTGCCATAGAGCAATACCTGCTTAAGGTCAGTAAAACCAGCAAAACGTCACCTCCTCAGTTTGTTGTCATTTGAGATCAGTAATACTTCACTGGGCAAGAGTGTGGACTTACTTTGTAGCCTTCTAAAATACGTCCCTCTAAAACTTTGATGATGTCTTCAGTGTGTATCCCTCCTTTGCTCGGGTCAAGCACGATGATGTCACTGAAAACAAAAGGATAATGTCCACCTCCACGCTTCTTCAGCTTGTACGATTTGATCTAGAAACAGATTCAAACATACTGTATTCAAACATAGTGGCAGTGTGAAGTGAGGAGATTATTACAATGAAGCACCTACTTCCATTTAAGACTGGTGGTAAATACTTACTGTGTGCTGTTTAACACCTTAGAAAAAAACTTTTTTTTTTGGTGCCAACTTGGCTGCTATTGTTTGTACTCTGACAGAAAGTAGAGTTTTTCCAAATGTATTTATTTTTGATGGAAAAAACAAGATGTTTTAATGCTGAACATGCCACATTGTTCATAATTTGATGAAGGCTAAAAAACCCAAACAAAATACTTTTCCAAAACAATGTTAATGTTAACTGCTTTTTTTTAAAACTCTGGGTTAATTTTACAATGCTACCAAAAGCAGACTTTGCCTAAATAGTGAACTCTTCAGAACGATTGGCTGTGCTTAAATAAAGCTACTCTTTACTTTGTTATTCTTGTGCACTGTGACTCATGTGCGCTGTGGTTTATATGTGCATATGGAAGAAATGTCCCAACTATTCTTTGATGCATTACATGCAGCCCTAGAGGTCATGCTGAAAATCATATGATTCCCAGGCTCCCAACTGGTGCAACCATCTAAGCCATGAGTTTGATCCTTGGTGGGCTGTAGCATCACCAAGGATCAAATTCAAGGCTTAGATGGTTGCGGGAGTGATCTGTGGCCAGGAGTCCAAAAGAGCACAACTGGCCTTGCTCTCTGGGTGGATAGGATGCCCCTCCGTCTCCCCCCATCACTTAGCACCATGCTCGTCAGCACTGGAGTCTGTAAACTGGAGGTTAGTGTCCTCCTCCAAGCATGTTCAGCTGTCCAGTGACATTGTTTTAGTGGCAGTTCGATAAGATGCTTCACAGGTCTCCTAGTGCTGGTGATATCATGTGATTGGGGGAGTCCTAACTAGCGGGTATATTTGGACAAGTCTGAATTGGGGAGCAAATTGTGGAAAAAAAAAAAAAATCAATCATATGATTCCCAAACAGCACTAAAGATAGCAATTAAATAGAGATTTTACACTATCACATGGTCTCCAAATGCACTCTGTACAGAGCTCAATTCAGCTGACTCCACCAGCCATTCTTTCAAAATAGAAAAGCAGAAAAACAATTACTTAATATCCTCAAATTTCTGATGAAATAATATCTTATTCATGTAATTATGTACTTTCTCTGCAAGTATTAATTCTTTCAAGTTGGTCATTATTCTATTATTTTCAAAGTTTGAGAAAAAAGTGATTATTTTGACCTAATAGGCCTGAAGTAATGGTATAACTTTGGACCAAAGAAGGTTTTTGTCCTATCTGGTGGACACAGACTTTCAGACAAAAAGCATGTGAGTCAGTATGGGTGAATATATTAAGTGGCTGGTATAGAAAATTTGGTCCCACTTTATATTAAGTGTCTCTAATAACTGTGTAGTTACATGTGAACAACATATGCAACAACAATATAACTACTAATGATTTGCAGAAGTATACCTTATGTAATTACATGTGTATCAACTTTAGTTTTGCCTTATGTTATTACACAAGTGTATCTTAATAGTTGTAACAGCCTATTCTCTCTCATGTAATTACACAAGGGTACACAAGACTAGAACGGCATTTTTTTAGAAGTTTTTTATTTTCAGGTAGTAAAAGAAAGTATCTAATAATGTACATTAAGACATTACTTACACTGTATCTGCCAGCTTTCCTAATATTTAGCTAGCATGTATGTCGCTAGTGCTGAGACACTGTAACCAGTTTCAGCTTTAAACCATTCTGTAATGTGACAGAACAGCAGACATCCCCTTATCTTAAAATATAACTAAATTATTAATGTCAGTTGCATTTCCCCAAATGCAATGTCTATATTACCACTCATTTATTACACAGTACCTACATAATAACTACACAGAAACTGTCCACTTATTTAAAAGCTTTAACACTACACTATAGAAAGGTTTGGTCCCACTTGATATTAATTGTCTCTAATAACTGTGTAGTTACATGTGAACAACATATGCAACAACAATGTAATTACTAATGATTTAGTCACTGTTACTGATGGATTAAAGAAGTACACCTTATGTAATTACACATGTGTATCAACTTCTGTTGTTATATAGGTACAATGCAATTACAGAGTGGTAATTATAGAATGGTAATTAATGTGATGTAATTAGGTTACCTTGTTACAACACAGTTATTCCACAGTAATTATGTAAAACAGAAATATAATATGTAAAAAAAGACTTCTGATCTGTAGTGTATCAAAAAGAATATATTAATTACATGAGGCAAAACTGAATTATTACACTTGTGTAATTACACAGGCTGTTGTTCTGTAATCCATCTGTAACACTGCTTAAATCATTAGTATGTCTAATAGTCTCATTTATTAAATCTGCCCCATATGTCTGAAACTGATTAAGTGGGATTACATGTCCTAATAGACAAAAACAATGAGTGCATACCTGATGAAAAATTATTATAATTAATTTGAACTTTCAAAATTAGTGGATCATCTTTGTTAGATCTGTTGGTGAAAGAATTTTACGAGTATGGAATTTGTAAAACTTGCAAAACAGGTGAAGCTCTGAAAACTATTTACTTACTGAAAGAGTGGAGCTTTCTCCGGCTCCTGCTGAGCTTTCCAGAGAACTACTGGCATTACAGCCTAAGAGGGCCCTCTGAACAGAGTTTATGAAGCATGACTTCCCTGCCCCAGCTGGTCCATACAGCAGTATCCTAAGGGGCTCCACACTTGGCTTTAAAACGTTCAAGTGTTTCAATATCTCCTGTTTAGTACTGAGACAGACAGAGGATTAGCGTCAGAAAGACACACACAAAGGAAAGCGAGTAAACATATTTAAATTTAAATACATAAGCTTAGATTAAGTGAGTCTTTTTTACTCCCACAGTGGGGAAATTTTACCTCTGCAATTTAACTTCTCGCTACATTAAAAAAAAAAACTCTTCTGAGAAATATGGAGTGAGTTTACAGAGAAATCCTTAATATAGTGGAGCTTCTCATAGCTGTTTTCTTTAATTTTATGAAAAATCACATGAGTGCAAAGACTGAACACACTGCCAAACAAATTAAGACGCTGCCGACATAGTATGTCAGTATGTTTACTGTTTAATATTGCTGTTATGTTATGTAATTTTTTCTTTTAGAAGATAAAGGCGTGTTCGAAATTCTTTATTAGTCTGAATTTTTTTATTAGTCCACTGCTACCTGCTGCCTTCCATCATGGTTTGTAACTATGTTCGGATAAAATCTGAAAAATATCAGTAGAAACATGACCTTATTCTATTCATATTTGAATGATTCAAGTAAGTGTACAAGCTTCACTGTATTTTTCCCATGAATTTTTTATTCCCATGAATTTTTTATTCAATATTTCAACATATGCACAAAAAATACATTGCTGAAGCAGGTATGACTATCAAGCATAAAGGTGTTGCTGAGGATTTTACACGTCACTGCTGTTCAGTGTGGTCCACCACCCAAGAGTGGCTCTGTGGTCAGAAAACTATTACTGAAGGGCTAGAAAATGACTAACACAAATTGTGCATGGCAGTACATTGGCTGTTTCTGGACACGTAAGTGCAAAGTGGTCAGTGAGTGTTTTTTAATAAATGTACTAAACGTTGTACAGACGTTATTTCATCTAGTAGGCATACATGTTCTTACCTCCAATTTACTGACCTCCAAGGACATTTTAGTTCTGAGTAATGAATGAAATTCAACAGTGTTAGCAGAAAAAATGAAATTATAAGTTAGAAACACGTGCATCATAAATTCTTAAAGCAATCTTTTTTTCTAACCAAAGACAATCATATCAGCTATGTAGAATACGATATTAGTGCTATGATACAGGGCTTAGTGCTGTTATATTAGTGCTATGAAACAGCACTGAGTGCTATGATATTAGTGCTACGATACAGGGCTTAGTGCTATGATATTAGTGCTATGATACAGGGCTTAGTGCTGTTATATTAGTGCTATTAAATAGCATTTAGTGCTATATTAGTGCTATGATACAGGGCTTAGTGCTATATTAGTGCTATGATACTGAGTTTAGTGCTATGATATTATGCTGTGATACAGGGTTTAGTGCTATGATATTAGTGCTATGAAGCAGCGCTTAGTGCTATATTAGTGCTATGATACAGGGCTCAGTGCTATGATATTAGTTCTATGATACAGGGCTTAATGCAATATTAGTGCAATGATACATGACTTAGTGCTATGAAACAGAATGTGGCACAATGTGATTGGTCTACTTGAGGTTCATTACAATTAAATAATCATGTTTTGCATAAATATACATAATGAGGCTAATGATGTATGAACACTGTACGAATAGGTGAGACTTACCTGGTGAAGGTGCAGGAGTAACAGGAGGTGATTTTGATGAATTTCCTCCCATTTTTGTCTCTGTAAAATAGAAACAACATGTAAGCAAACACGGGTCCATTCTGTTTGAGATTAGACTGAGCAGGGATCGTTGGCATCCTCGTTTTCAGTTTAAAAGCTGATATTGGACTGTTGATCAACACTCTGTTTTGTCAAGATATTTATAAGCCATAATCTGTTAGTGTAGTGACAGTTAACTAGTAATTTGACAGTTAACTAGTAATTTTATTGAGTAACTACACTCAATAAAGTAAATGAATATTTCATATAAATGTATTGAAAATGTCTTAAAGGTAAGTAATAGAGATTTTTTTTTTGTTACAGTTCTTCAATGATCAGGACCCTCACAGGACCACCACGGAGCAGGTATTATTTGGTCCTGGGCCATTCTCAGCACTGCAGTGACATCGACGTTGTGGTGGTGTTGGTGTGTGTTGTGCTGGTACGAGTGGATCAGACACAGCAGTGCTGCTGGAGTGCTGCTGTGTCCACTCACTGTCCACTCTATTAGACACGCCTACCTTTTTTGGTCCACCTTGTAGATCTAAAGTCAGAGACGACAGCTCATCTGCTGCTGCACAGTTTGTGTTGGTCATCCTCTAGTCCTTCATCAGTGGTCAGAGGACGCTGCCCACAGGGCGCTGTTGGCTGGATATTTTTGGTTGGCGGACTATTCTCAGTCCAGCAGTGAAACTGAGGTGTTTAAAAACTCCAGCAGCACTGCTGTGTCTGATCCACTCAGACCAGCACAACACACACAAACACACCACAACCACGTCAGTGTCACTGCAGTGCTGAGACTGATCCAAAAAATGATATAAAAGTGTTCCCTGGTCTAAATAGGAAACATTTTCATCCCAAATGTTGAGAGAATTTTCAAACCCAGACTCTTGAGCAGCTAAAGTATATCAAGTAAAAAATCTTTCACAACTACAACATTCGGTGCCCACAGCTCCCAAACAATAACTGAATGTTGTTAAAAGGAAAGGTGATGTAACTCAGTGGTAAACAAGCCCCATTCCAACTTTATTAGAACTTAAAAAATTATAATTAGCATATATACCTGTCTGTTTTTATTTACATTTGACCTACTGTCCCAACTTTTTGGAGTTGGGTCTTTAAAAATAAATAAAACATCATCAAGATATTATTATTAACAAGACAAGTGATTTCAGACTTTTGGAAACTACTATACAGTTTAAAGATCAATGTAATAAAAGGCTGCAATCTGTTTGCCTATTTATCTTAATTCCAACAGAAGGACTTGAAGAAGAATAAGCAATTTAAAAATAAGCAATTCAAAGACAAATACAATCTCAAAACACTAAGATCATCCCAGTTCCAACTGACTACTTGATGTTAGCTCAGGTTTGGGATTGTACATGGGAAAATGTCCAGTTAATGAGGAAAGAGTAAAGACAATTTTATGAAGTATAATTTTAGATTTTCAAGTCGCATCAAAAGAAACTGTTAAATCCCGCAGGGAATTAAAATAGTAATATGATTATTTTTTTAAATAGACCTACTTTATATTCAGGCACTGCAGTTTGGAGCTTATCTTTAAGCAGCCAAAAAAGCCTGAAAGCTTCTGTTCCTTTTGTTCAAAAGATTTTGCTTTTTTGGTTTTTGTAAATTTTATCCTGTGTCCTTTTCCTCCATCCAGTAAGTTCCCTTTCCATCAGTCCTCTACAATTTTCTTACCTTAGTAGACAGTGGTATTAGCTGTTTCCAGAGACCTAAGTGATCATGATGTGAATGTCTGTGGTGAGCAGTTTATATGCTGTAAAAGTGAAAGTAGGGCAGAGTGAATCAGCTTTCATGGATGAAAGGAATTCTTTCCCGACTGAAGTACATTCTCTTCACAACAGTTGGCCAGATTTACAATTCTGTCCGGAAGGTAGCCGTCTCTGTGTCACAGTCCAAAAAGAAAAAAAAAAAAAAAAAACAGTCCATACGGGTCTAAAAAAACATCTATTGAACAGAAGAGACAATGATAATCTTGTACCAGAAAGATGGGAAGAGTATAATGTGGAGAAGAGAAGGAACTGCTCATGATCCAAAACATGCCATCTCATCTGTATGCATGGTGAGGCAGTGTTATGTTGTGGGCATGTTTGGCTGCCAATGGAACTGGTTCCCTTGGATTTTTTGATGTGACTTCTGACAAAAGCAGCAGGAAGTACATAGGACTACACATGCAGAGAAAGACAAATAGACCGGGTCGTAACAATAGCTTATTGTAAAAAATAAAACAAGCAGTGTCTCACATCCTGTTTTCAACTTTTTGGGAGAAATGCTTTGTGCCAGAGATGTGTTATTTGATGTGATAAAAATTGCAATTAAAGTAAAGGTGATGTAACACAATGATAAACATGGCCCTGTTGCTACTTTTTGTGTGTGTTGGAGGTATCATATTAAAATTGTGTTTATATTTACTCAATATAATAGTTGGTCAATGAAAAACATTGGAAAACATATTTTCTTTGTACTTTTGTCAGTTCAGTAAACATTCAAGAGAATGAACATACATGCTGCCTTCTAGATGCTGTCTTTTTCAGGGACCTTCATGCTTAAACCAAAAAACATTCTGCATGTGTTACAACAGCATGGCTGTGTAGACAGTGTGGTGCAAGACTGGCCTGCCTCTCGCCTATTGAAAATGTGTGGTTCTTACATAGTTGCACAGCTGAAGACTTCTACAAATAAAGAAGGGTACAAAATTCTGCTCCAAACCCGGATGATTTTGTGTCCTCAAATGAACTTATAAGTGCTGGTAAAAGAACAGGTAACGTTAAACAGTGGTAAAAATACTCCTGTCTCAACTTTTTTGAACATATTGCAGGCATCATATTTGGAATGAGCATACATGTACTATTTCAAAAATTGTCTTTGCATTACTTGTTTTAGGACAACTGAATTTTTGGTACTGGATTGTGGTAAAATGCTGTTTCTAAATTATGATTTTTTGAAGAAAAAATGCTGTTAAGCACTACCTAGCTCTATGTGAAAAAGTTATGGCCCCCTTATCCACTAAATCAACCAGACAACCACATTCATTTGACCATTGGGTTCAATTTCACTAGCCACACCCAGACATGATTACTGCCAGACCTGTTGAATCTAAACATCAGTTAAATAGTACCTGTCTGGCAATGTGAAGCAGGCTAGAACATCTCAAAAAGAAGAAGCTAAGGATGCCAAATTGTAAAGACATTCAAAAATAGATGCCAAACAAAGTCATTGAAATCTATCAATTTGGAAAGGGTTACAAAGTCATTGCTAAGGCTCTGGGACTGAGAGCCACAGTGAGAGCCAATATCCACACATGGAGAAAAATTGAGCAGTGGTGAGCCTTCCCAGTAGTGGCTGGCCTACCAAAATTTCACCAAGAGCACAATGATGACTTATCCAGGAGGCCACAATAGAACCCAGACCAACATCTAAAGAACTGCAGGCCACACTAGCCTCAGTTAAGGTAATTTTACATGATTTCACAATAAGAAAGACACTGAGCAAAAGTGGCATCCATGGGAGAGTTGGAAGGTGCAAACAACGGCTGACGAGAAAGAACACAAAAGCTCATCTTACATTTGCCAAAAAACTTCTAGATGACCCCCAAGAGGACTGATGAGTCAATGGTGGAAGACATGGGTCCTGTTACATCTGGTATAAAACTGACACCACATTCCACCATAAGATCATCACACCAACAGTCAAACACGGTGGTGGTAGTGTGATGGTCTGGGGCTGCTTGACCTCGACAATTTGTCATTATTGATGGAACTATGGAATTCTGCTCTCTATCAGAAAATCCTAAAGGAGAATGTCCGTCCATCAGTTTGTAACATTAAGCTCAGTAGTGCAGTAGGGTTATGCAGCAGGACAGTGATCCTGTCAAACCCCTCCAATGTAGCCAAATTAAAACAATTCTCCAAAAAAGAGTGGGCCAAAATTCCTCCACAGTGATGTAAAAGACTCGTTGCAATGTATCGCAAGTGTTTGATTGCAATTGTTACTACCAAAAGGGTTCACAGCCAGTTATTAGGTTTAGGGGTGCAATTACTCTTTCACATGGGTGATATTTAACCCGGAGACTGCAATTTGCGGGCAAAACGATAGGTCATTTCTAGTCTTCATAACTTCAGAATAGTTTAAGATACAAAAATGGTCCACATATCAGGGCATTCAGTAGACCTGCCCCAAACTAGCAAGCATGACGTCATCAAGCTGTGATGCCTATCTGTGAGTAATTCAACTCGGAAAATCGCCTAATTGCCTGTTATTGCTCTGCTGTTTGGCCTTCATATTCCAACAAAGGGTTAAAACAGCGACAGGATTCACACATCAGATCACTCATCATACCCTGCCCTCTAGAGTGTAGAATCTAGAGTGATTTTATCCACCTGCAACCATCTATCAGCCAGCAATCCAGCTCCAAAATCACCCAAAACCCGACTCGCTACTGTTCTATTACATCTCTGCTTTTAGACTTCATATTATAAACGAAGTGCTTTCAGTTTACATTGATTCAAAATATCTGATATTAAATATGCAACTCAATTTGTAAAAATAAAGTCTGTCTTGCTGTGTATCAGAGTTTTAGCTCTGAGCCTGAATCCAAGAGGACAGAAAATCAATAAAAAAAAAACATGTCCGCCTTATGCTAATTGTTTATAGCATTAATCAGTACCAAAATTATTGCACTTTCAGCTCACAGAAACTTTTGGCTAACAATTACTGAAAAGACAACTATTACTGCACTTGTTTTCAAGATGTCTATAATTAAAAAAAGTACTAATTTAAGCAGGCGCTAAGTACATTTTTGATCAGAAATGAGCCAAATTCATAAAGATATCAAATTTCTGTTAGCATTTACATGTCAAACAATGGGATATCTGAGTAGCCTGGGGTCTCCTGAAAGTAACAACATATGGCATGTGTAACATTCATGTGTAAATACTTTATAATTGCAATTGTAATTGTAATTGACCCAAATAGGTTAATGAGACGAAAATGAAGACAAATTTATATATCAATAATTTTACATTAGTGTCATGTAATATCATGATTACCTGTTTAATGTTGCAAATAATTATTATTAGTTAATAAACCTACTTTCTATTCAGGCACTGTGCCTGAGCTTTTGAGCTTACCTTTTAGCAGCAGAAAGACAAGACATCAGGAAAATGTTTTTTTTCTGCCTGAAAGCATCTGTTTCCTTGTTTTTTTTGGTAAGTTAGAAGGTACCAAAACATCTCCTTCTCCACCCGTGTCCTTTTTTATGCTTCTAGTAAGTTTCCTTTCCTTCAGTGGTCAGAAATCTCCTTACCTCAGTAGACAGGGGTATTAGCTGTTTCCAGAAGCCTCAGTGAGGGTGTGGTTGCTGCAGCTCTGCTGCAGTGCGTCAGTGGTGAGCAGCTTATATGATTTCCAAAGTGAAACTAAAAGTCTTCCCTGCTATCTCCTTCATTTCTCCTCTTCTGCATGAGAGCCTAGCAGCAGCTCCACTACTACAGCATTTTGAGGTGGAAAAGTGAATATGACCTCAGGTATAATAAGACTTATAGGTATATTTTACATACAAACTGGTTTAATGGTGTAGGACAACCTTACAACCTTTTTCATACTTAGCTCCCTCGTTTGCAGGGGCTCAAAAGTAATTGGACATTTGGGTGCTAAGCTGTTCCATGGCCAGGTGTGTGCTATTTTTTTATTATTTCACTTGCGAGTAAGCAAATAAAAGGTCTAGAGAGTTTGCCATTTTACTGCATGAAAACTGATATTTCTAGAAATTCAATGACCTATTCAATGATATTTGAAGTGTCCCGGACAGAAATTTCTTAATCTCGTGCGTGCAGCTCAGAACACACATTATGTCTGAGATTTCTGGATATAGTACATGGCTGATTATGTGTAAAAGAGGTGTCTGGACATCTCTGGAAGTTTAGATTGAGCTGACAAACTGTACAAAGACTTATACAAAGCTGTGATTTATTAACAGAAAATTAATATTTCATTACGTGTGTGTATGTGCATTACTTTATTCTGATACAACAACACACATACTCTCAAAAAAAGAAAGAATTCATAGAATGAAGTTAATACTGCACATTTTCAGTCAGTCAAACAGGGTCAGCATATACATGCTTTACTGCAACATAAAATGCAATTGGAAATAAAGAAATAAAGATAAAAAAGATATTGGTTCATTGTTTTAAGTGTTATTAAGCAACACTTCAGCAAAAAATCTGGTTGGAGTAGTTCAAAATAATAGATTTTTTTAAATTAAAATTTCTTGCCAATCTGACATTTGTTCTGATGTCTTGACATTTGTTTTGATTTTTATTTATAAAACCTTAAACCTGTGGCCAGTAGGACATACAGCTTCCTGCCATCCAAGTACAGGGGTGGGTCTGACCCTCTGATTTGGCTCTCTGAAGGATTTAACAGTCTGCCAGTCAGGCTTTGGAGAGGTGATGGGTAATTTGGGGTTCAGACTCCATAGGCTGGGTTCTTCAGGGAGTCTGCCCAGTCCACTGAAACTCCGTGGGCCATGGGGTTTCGCTTTTGGCAGTGCTCTTTCCTTTTCCTTCTCAATTTCTCTGCATGGAGTAACAAAGTCCTTCTGGGCTGCAGGTTGAACATTCTCTATGTTCTGTGGTCTGAACAGTCTTAGCATGCTTTAAACACATTTAGTAGCTTCCACCATCTCTTTTAGCATTTTTGTTACTTTGAAGCCTACTGCCTTCTGTAGTTCTGGGGGTAGGGCCCTCAGGAACTTGTCCATGTTCTCTCACTCCTCCCCCTCTTCAGTGCCTACAGCCTCCAGCTGCAGGGCTGCTATAGATCACAAAATCATAGATTTTATAATCTATAGCAGCTATGTCATCAGCTGGCAAAGCAGTGGGTGTGGAGCTTATAGGACCAGCAGTGCTTTTCAGCCACAGTGGCAGAAGGACCCAGACCAACCTGAGCGAGGATCTCTTCTTTAAGGTCATCATACTTGTAAGCTTTAGCAGGTAGCAATGAGAATTATGCAAGCTGTGCTTCCTCTGTAAGAAGAGGAACAATGATCTCCACCCAGTCTTGATTATCCCAGACCTTCGCTTCAGGAATGCCTCCATGTAATTGTAAGAGCAATAATTTACAACTATTTTAATAATTGTTAGTTTGAATAAGCTGTGAATGTTTTAGTTATTAAGGTTGCTGTTAGGTGAAGAAAGTTATCAGTGTGACGTATGTGAAGGGGGTGGAGTTAAAAAAAAAGAGAGAGAGAGAGAGTGTGTAGAAGAAGCAGAGTTGAGTTGTTATGTTTTCTCTCTGACCTGCGGCAACGAGTAGCTGAAGCAGTTGTGTTTTCGACATTAAAAGTGGCCCCCCCGAACTCTAATGCCGAGTCCCTCACTCTTCTTTGTTTCCTCGTCCTCGCTACCTATCGCCAACCGAACTAACCCACAGCCCCGAGTCTCGTAAGACCGTGAAGAAACGAAACGTAACTTTTACATAATCACTGGCATTGTCCTTAGTAAGGAGCTGATACACTGATATCTTTGTACTGGGCAAGGGTTCAGTTGCAGCTGCTCTCTGGTTGGCAAGCATGTCCTCTGTGAGCTGCTTCAGGCCATGTGCCAACTCCAGTAACCTCCTGCTGCCATACGCTGTATGAGTTGGTCCATGTCATTGTTATTCTGGCCTGAATGGCAGAGACAGAGAAGCAAGTAAACAGATCTAACTCCTGAAATAATCTAGAGCAGCATAAGCCATGGCACACATGTAGACAATGGTGCAACAGCCCCAATAGGGTCTTTTATTTACACAGTTCAAGCTAAGAATTTTATGTGAATGAAGAGGAATGTCAGTCTTATGACAGTACGAGTAAAAGGGGGAGAGTAAGAGAGAGAGAGATGTACAGTTTGGGTGGAGGCAAGTGGCAGGGATAAACGATAAACCAGAGGGAGTTTCTGTCAATTCTAGCACTTTGGAGTTTGTATTTCAAACTTACCTGGTTAATAAGTAGAACCGAAATGGCTGGAAAAGGAAGCATTACTGCAGAATAGCATGCATCGTCTTATAGAAATCTGGAAATTGTGTCTAAAAAGCTAAGTAATGCTTTATTTTATGAACATAAACCTTAGCTCAATGAAACAAAACCTTTTATAGTCATTTTTATGTTACTATGACAAATGAATTATTTATGTACAAGACACCAAAAGGCACACTACAGCAATTTTGACCCAGATTTAACTGAAGATTTATCCTTTTCTTTGAAATTTTCAAAGCATTCCACATGGTATGACATACATTTATTGGTCCCACTTTATATTGTGTCTATAATAACTGTGTAGTTACATATGAACAACATATGCAACAACAATGTAACTACTAATGATTTTGTCACTGTTACAGAGTAATGTAATTACACGTGTATGAACTTCAGTTGTTATATAGGTACAATTCAATTACAGAGTGGTAATTATAGAATGGTAATTAATGTGATGTGATTAGGTTACCTTGTTACAGCACAGTTAATCCACAATAATTATGTAAAACATAAATGTACTTTTATGCAAAAAGAGACTTCTGATCTGTAGTGTATCAAAAAGATACACTATAATTACAAGAGGCAAAACTGAAGTTAATACACATGTGTAATTACACAGGCTATACTTCTGTAATCCATCTGTAACACTGCCTAAATGATTAGTAGTTACAGTGTTGTTACATGTGTTATTGATGTGTAACTACACAGTTATTAGAGACACATAATATAAAGTGGGACCCATTTATTTTCCAGACATTTATTTTTGTGGACCACACAAGGCCTTAAGTGTAATGAGAAGTAACTTGTATTCACAAAATAAAAGAAAAGAATTTGAAATATAATGTAGTCTATTGAAGGCAGTAATCATACACAGTAATATAGTTCCCTTTTGAATGGTGTGTTATTATTAAACAGAAAATTTGTATTTTTTCAAATTGGTGGGAAAAGGTCCTTAATTCATATTTTATATAGAAATGTAAATGTCATGGGACATAAGGCATTTTGTAAGATGTATATATTAATGCTAATTATGCTAATTATGCAGTTTGGTTAGGTATATCTCAAATTTTTAAACTACATGTTATCTGTGTGTCATTGTGATGATCTTTGGGAGGCTGGAATTTTTCTTTTTATTCCGACAACAATGAAAATCACTCAGCTTTAAGACATGGTTATAAGTAGACTGGCAGAAACAGCTTGTATCTTTTCAGCTATTCAGCCTGCTGGTTTGGCATACTCACAATTTATTTGTAATAAATAATTTTCCAACTTATTTATGAAGAATTTAATGTATTTTACAATAATTCGTACAATAATAGCACTTACAGTTGGCTGGGGCAGACCTGGCAGGGCAGAAATCTCACAACTGACTTGTGGCAAAGGTGGCATCCTGTGACAGTGCCATGTTTAAAGTCACAGGGCTCCTCAGTACTGCAGTCAATCTGGGGAGATTGCATGACTATGTGCTTGATTTTAGAAAGTGACTGAACTTTACATACATTTATTTTTCAGACATTCATTTTTGTAGACTATGCAATGCTTTAAAGGTAATAAGAAGTACCTTGTATATGTGAAGTGATGGATAGTCAATCTAATATATAACAGCAATTATATGCTCTGCCATTTGGTATGAATGAAAACTCTCGAATTTTGAATTTAATGTAGTCTGTTTAAGACATTTGCAGGGAGAACAATAAAAAAGAACTTACAGTAATCCTATACAATAAGAACATTCCCATTTAGAATAATAGGTGTGCTGTAATAAAAAGAAAATCCATATTTTTACAAAACTGGTGGCAAAAGGAGGATTTGGTCCTTAATTCATATTTTACATAGAAATGCAAAATATCATAGAACATAAGGAGTTTTTAAGGTGTATATATTTATACTAGTTGTGCTAATTACTCAGTCTATACAGAAGTATATCTCAAAATCAGTTCAACTTTAGCTTATCTGTTAGTTATGTAAATACAAATAGTTGTTCTAAACAACCTCATTCTCAAAATCGTGAAACCAACTTAAACACAAAGAGTAATGAGAATCTAGCACATGCATTTTAATTGAGATTTTTAAAAAGATTTTCCTTTTGTTTCCCACAGCCTGGCAGTTCTAATGAAAGACACCCATTCTCAAGAATCACGTGACACCAAGATAAACATGAAGAAGGGGAAAACAGACCCATTCTCAGAAATCACGTCATCACAGTCAACAAAGCTACTGGTGTATCTGATCCAGCCAGTGCAACTATCATGATAGAGGGAAAAGAAGCCCTAAAGGGACTGGACATACCAAGGGCTTCTGTCTTGCTAATGGGTTTTATATATTCCCCTTAATCTAAGCTGCAATCTGACGTTTTTCAATAGCTGCTTTTCGACATGATCAAGTATTTTGAGAAGAGTTTAAGACCCTTGAAGAATGTGCAGAATTGGTGAACAGACAGTCTCTGTGAAACATGGTTTAATTACCTTAATTCCCAAACCAGGAAATGACAAGAAATTTCCTGACAATTTGAGAGCTTTTAAACCATTCTCAACACAAACTACAAAATCTTTGTCTGTGTCCTTTTATGTAGACTTAAGACAGGTTTAGCTTAAGGACTTAAGTGAAACAAAAAGGCAACAATATCTTATAGTCTTTAATTGAATAAAGTGATAAAACTGAAGATGATGGATACATCCTTGGAATTTTTCTAAGCATTCCACATGGTAAAACATGCATCTCCCTTTTAGACATTTATTTTTGCAGACTATGCAACGCCTTAAAGATAATGAGAAGTGACTTGTATACCACATTTTGCTGATGGCTCTGTTATACGTCCTCAATCTAAACTAACCAAGACAACTGAAGCATATCTTTCAAAAATTGCTCCTTGACCTGGATGGACTGAAATTTAGTCCAAAAGTAATTTTAATGTGTATTTCTATATTAAAGTTATTCCCCAATAGTTTGGTGGAAAGAATGAATTGTTACTCCTTTCTTAAACCTAAATCACTAGAGGAGATGAGTAAGATCTGAATTAATGTGTGGGAAAGCGAATTACCAAACTAGAAAAGAGCACTTTCAAAGGAAGAATTGTTGTCTAGCCAGCGCTAGGGTAGCCAGCCAACATGTGACATGCTAATCTATCTTCATCAATTATCTTCATCAATACACCCCTGTATCACTGATGTAACCACCTGGTTTGCTCCAAATAGTTTAATAACCCTGTTTTTAGTCTTTTATTGGATACATAAATGAAATGAAAGGAAATAATTTTTCCTGCTGCTGATTTCTCTGCTGGGCTTGAGGTGGGTTGCTTACTTTGTCTATTTAATAAAGTTAACTGACTGCAAAGATAACATGAATGAAACGATAACTTAAAAGTTGGTCTTAATACATCAGTCTGATCGGCTCAGGCCCTGATGTTGGCAGTCTAGTCTTGCCTCTGTAGCAGACAGTATGCAGTATATACAGTATATAGCAGGGCAGTATGCAGTAGGTATTAAAGTGGTATGCCGTTTCAAATGCATCCTGTGTTTTCCTGGTCAATCGCCAGATGCATCGTGAAAGCTGAATGGGTAAGCAGGCAATTCCACAAATTTATTTTAGGAAGTCTTTCTACCCAATTTCTCCTGTGTTCAGTTTTTAGGGGCTGGTTGCCCCATCTGTGCATAAATTAAAACTTAGGTTAGTTATAACATACATGTTTACTTAGTCCAGGTTGCACCACACAAAGAGTTTTAATGTTGAGCTTTAACATTTGAGTTTTAATGTTATTTCCTAAACGTTTATACCTCACCCATGAACAGGTGTAAGTGTTGGGGAAACCAGTGGAAACCACATAGAAATCACGGATCATCAGCTGTATATTTCGCTGTCACAAAGAAATAATAAAGAATAAACAGACAGTGGATATGAGTTTTCAGTTTTATTCAGTTCAACTTGTACACAACATTGTCTTCTATACTAGATTTTTTTTTTTCATGGAAAATGTCAGCACAAGCTGCCATCATGTTTCTGTGGTAGCATGTTTATAGATTCTTTAATTGTTCTGAATATGTTATCATGCAGCATACGCATTAGTTAGCAGTTACTACTTAAGACATGAATTTGTGGTGCAAGCAAATTTAGTAAAAGGATAGTCTTAATCTAACTAGTGTTAACTAAGGATTTAGTAAAGACTTTACGCACTACCCAGTCTAGGTGTGCAGGAATAAATGACACAACCTCCATCTTCCCTCCATCAACTGTTTCTCCATCCTTGTTGATGTTGCTACACCTACACAGGCTTGAAGGGGAATTCCACTGATTATTTAAAATATCAAATGCCTAATTCAGTGGTTGAGATAAAGCAAAGAGTGATTACGTTTGAAATGATTCACTGATATGAACCAGGGGTTGCAACTCGAATATAGCCATTTTATTTACATCCACCTACACATGTTTTTATGTAATGCTGAAAATGTTTTAATAAAAATAAAGTATTAAATGGTAAAGTAGTGCAGGAATTTAGAAAAATCTGAGGAATTCCCCTTTAATCTGTACATGTATAGTTCTGTGATTCAGTGGTCACTCTGTTCATACACCTTCTCCACATAGTCACTGGCAAAGTTGACAATATCCATCAGTGCCATGAGGATGATAACATCAACATCTTTATCTTCAGTGATCTCAGCATGATAGTTCTTCACAGGGTAGATGTTTTTCACAGGGACGCCCAGCTGGATACTGCTCTCCTCTACCTGAAGTAACAAAGTAAAGTTGTGTTAAGTGAAAGCTCTCATGATGTTTCATTCTGTACTGTACATTACATGTCTATCCTCTTTTTATACTGACATAGTATACCAGGAAGATTCAAGAGGTTTAGGGAAAATCACATATGAGAGATTGTTTAGTGCTTAAAGACCTGATTAACATTAGTGTAGCAGCCTGGACTGGATCATATGCAAAGCCAGCAGTGTCCACTAGAGGGAGGCAGAGGGCTGCTCCCTAGCAGTCAGGATAATGAAAGGAGGCTCTCTTACAGCCTGCTGCTCAACAGTGCTTGACTGAGCATTACTATGATATCCTACAAGCTCATACAGATTATTTGAAACATCCAACAGCAGGAATTGCAGCAGCAGCAGTTTATATGGCTCTGTTCATGACTGAACTTTGCTGCTGGACATACAGTGGACTGAGGAGGTCTGCTTAGTGCAGGTAGTAATGTAGTAATGAAGCAGTGGTGTTACCTGCTATGCTATAGAAACCAGACAATCACAGTACATAAATTCATTTGTAAAAAAAAATACTTATCTATTTATTTATTAATTATGCTTTATTTTAATAGTATACTACTACTACTACTACTACTACTATTATAATTATGAATTATTAATAATTATAATAAATCAAGATTGTGCAAATACAGTTTTATTATTATAATTATAATTATAATTATATTTATAATAATAATAATAATAATAATTATTATTATTATTATTATTATACGTTGGAGGACCTTTTTGGGCAACTCTCCTCTAGCACAGCTTGTGTCTGTCACAATGTTATTGACAATGTGACTGGCTTCAGGCAGAGGCTCGCAGGACTGTCAGAGGAACAGTGGTCCTGGAGGAACACTGCCTTGCTTTAACACACTAGTTACAAATAGCCAGGGTCTGTTAACCAGCTGGAAATGGTTTTATTGTTAAGATCATTTTAACAATACTGGTAGAGAGAGTGTTTGCTGTGATGCTTGCACTACAATTTAAGAACAATCTTTGTGCTAAGATGCTTTTGAAAACCTCCATTTGGTTAGTTGAATCAAGTGTGTTGGGAGCCATAAAAACATTAAAATATTCAGGGCAGTGTCCCTCCTGGAATGCACTAACCTACAGCAGTCCTGCATCTCCATAATGAGAACATCCATTATTGGCTGTCCGTCTCATCACTTCCTCTTAAAACACTTAAAAGTACCTCCTGACCTTTGACCCACAGTGATTTGATTGCCAGGAATCCTAGCTGACAGTGAAAATATAATTGCAAATAGGGTTGCAAATTTAATTCAAATAGCAATTTTATTACCATTTTCAAATTTGCATTAATATTTGAAAATAAATACGTTACTACAAGCCTGGGATCACAAGACTGATAGTAAAATGTGTGCTGCGTAATGCCTGAGAAAAAAAATTGTCTTATTGTTGGATGCAAAGAGACAGTCGATAGTTGTTATTTAGTGCCTCTTTTAGTAAATCTATCCCTATGTGTTTTAATGTTTGAAATTGATATGTACCAAAAAAGTATATTAAATAACAAATAAATAAATGTGGTCTGAGATCTTATCAGTGCTTAAGACGCCCTCTTAGCTTTCACTTATACTATGACGATGAAAAGCATCTAAGTCAGTTGCAGCCTGTCAACAAAACTCCATTTTAACGGAACTAACTGTCAAAGCAGCCTTAATCACTTCCCATGTTTGTATAATCAGAACTGTCATACTGGTGTTTAGCATAGCCAAACAGCATATTAGATTGATATGATTCATAATTCCTAATTCACTTGTAAAGCATGTAAAGATGAATGTTATATGTTTCATAGTGGGATTGCACACAGATCTTACCTTCTCTTTAATCTTCCTGCTGTGGTACAGTTTCCTCAAGTCTTCCCGGACCATCTGACATGCTTCATCCACTTTCGTCAACACAATGACTTGTGGTATGCCTGTAAAGTCAGGATACAGAAGATAAAGTAATGCATATACCATTTAAAAATTAATAAATATGTGCTTCATAATGAGCTAAAGATCATTCCCACTCTTTAAATCTCAATTTGTCATGCAGAAAAAAATCACTTGGCTTTCATTCACATGTAAATCCCACATCAACCTCAAGGATCAAACATGCTAAATAACTAACTTACTGAAGTCAGAAGCTGTCTTTCGAATTGTCCTCATTTTGTCAATCACACTGTGATCCATTCTTGAGATGGCATCAGCAGGAACAATGCTCACCAGACAGTGGACTTTATCAGACAGATTTGGGCAGTGATTGTACTTTGGATTATCCTCAGTTATAGGTGATTTTGGATTAAACTAAAACAGAAAAACAAATAGTCCCAGATTTTTTGTGTTTGAGTTTTTGGTATATATTTCCAGATTTACTAAACATTGAAAGTACAAATGGATTTTGAGTGTGCAAAATGACTCTCAGCTGATTCATGAAGATGTACCTAGGCTGTGACGCTGTTCAAATGAACAGGATCACAGCCTATCCTATTAACAACCTGGACTGATTAACAAACATGATCTGACCAAAAAACGTTTGTTTTTTTTTGTTTTGTTTTTTTTTTGTTTTTTGTTTTTTGTGTTTTTTTTTTTATATATGAAAAGCAAGCTTAATAGATGAAGAGAATCAAATTTAAAAAATGAGACAAAAATGTTAGACTTGGTTATTTATTTATTTAGGAAAATGATCAAATATTACAGATCTGTGAGTGGCAAAAGTATGTGAACCTTTGCTTTCAGCATCTGGTGTGACAATCTTGTAAAGCAATAACTGCAACTAAACATTTTTGGTAACTTTTTATTAATCCTGCACATCAGGTGGAGGTGGAGTTTTAGCCCCTAAAACCTTCAACTCTGTTATGTTGGTAGTTTCTTCACATGAACTGCTGCTTCAGGTCCTTCCACAACATTTCTATAGGGTTAAGTCAGGACTTTGACTTACTTGGCCAGTCTGAAATATTAACTTTACTCTGCTTTAACCATTCTCTGGTAAAACAAATTGTGTGCTTAGGGTCGTTGCCTTGCTGCAAGAACCACATTCTCTTTAATGTCAGCTCACGGACAGATGCCCTGACATTTTTCCTTCAGAATTTGCTGGTATTTCAAAGTTCAGTGTTCCATCAATGATGGCAAGCCATCCTGGCACAAAAACAGGCCCAAACTATGATAATAACACCACCGTGTTTCACAGATGGGATAAAGTTTTTATGCTGGAATGCAGCGTTTCCCTTTCCCCAACAATGCTACTCATTTAATATTCTCATTCATGTTCTTTTTGGAGAGCAGTGGTTTTCTCCTTGCAACCCTGCAATGCACACTGTTGTTGATCAGTTTTCTCCTGATGGTGGACTCATGAACATTAGCATTAGCCACTGTGAAACAGGCCTTTAGCTGCTTAGAAGTTACCATGGGTTCCTTTGTGACCTTGCAGGCTATTACATGCCTTGCTCTTGGTGTGATCTTTGTCGGTCGACAGCGTAACAACGGTCTTGAATTTCCTCCATTTGTACTCAATCTATCTGAATTTGGATTAGTGGAGTCTTTAGAGATGGTTTTGTAACCTTTTCCAGCCTGATGAGCATCAACAACTCTTCTTCTGAGGTCCTCAGAAATCTCCTTTGTTTGTGCCATGATACACTTCCACCATCACGTGTTGCGAAGATCAGACTGTGATAGATCCCTTTTCTAAGCGATAAAACAGGGTGGTCACTCACACCTGGTTGCCATCGCATTGATTAAAAACACCTGACTCTAATTTTACCTTCAAATTATAATATGCAAATCCTAAAGTTTTGCATACTTTTGCCAGTCATCAATATGTAATACTGAATCATTTTCCTTAATAAATTAATTACCAATTGTGACAATCTGATGAAGTTTTAGGTCAAATGCAGAAATATAGAAAAAGGGTTCACAAACTTTCAAGCACCACTGTAACTTAAGCTAATGTCAAGCTAATCCCAACAAATACAGATATGTAGCAAATAATTACTTATGTGATCACAATGATGTTAATTGGGCGGCATATCAAAAGAATATTACTGTACTTTATAAAGACCAAATAATTATATGATTCTGTTGATTTGTGCACTTTTTTATCTGGAATATTTAAGCTGATGCAGTGCTGGCCATACTGCATAATCAGGACTCCATAATTTGTCATTTTGGTACAAATCAACACCATTACAGCTTTTCAATGTATGATACTGAAAAAAAGTATACAAGCTAATGTCTATGTTTCACAGTGTATATATATATATATATATATATATATATATATATATATATATATATATATATATATATATATATACTAGTAGCTAGTTATACTAGTAGCTTTTTATTTGGAAGCTATTTTAAGGGCAGTTGTAAGCATTTAATAACAGTTATTGAGAATGAGTAAGCTACACTTTTGTTTTGGTCTTGCAAATGTCTGGGAGCTAATTGTGTTAGTAAAGATTGTGTAAATGTATATTATCATTTACACACTGTTTTTAAGAAAACATTCATAAGCTCCTCATTTGATAATCTCACTGCCTCATGCCTAAACAAGTAATATGAACTTATGTGTTTCTGTTTTCTGTTCATTAGTCCTTAAAATGAAGCGTTACTGACTTTTTATTCAGTATTTGCTTGGCAAATGCATTTCCATCATAATTTAGCATTTTTTTCTTTCAAATAGGCAACACATGTATACATTGCAATTATGGCGATTCTATTGCATTGTTGTCATTTCAGTCCTTGTTATTCAATATGCCAAAATATGCACAGAAATACATGGATGGAAACCTACTGACTGAGTGATCATAGTCACAACACACAGTAAACTCATTTTACTCACATTGGTTATGATGTTTCCTGTTTTGAAAAACTGCTCACTGTACCCTACTTTGTCATGAGGCAATGTCTTCTTAAGGCTAATAAAACGGCAAAACTCCTAAGCGTGTTGTCATTTGAGACCAGCAAGACTTTATCATGTCCTGGCTGAGGATGAGCTGGAAAATTAATACCACAAAAATTAATCATATAAACTGTGCAAGAGTGTGGACTTACCGTGTAGCCATCTAAAATATGTCCCTCTAAAACGTTGATGATGTCTCCAGTGTGTATCCCTCCTTTGTCTGTTTCAAGTCCCATGATGTCACTGAAAACAAAAGGATAATGTCCACCTCCACGCTTCTTCATCTTGTGCATTTTGATCTAGAAACAAATTCAAACATACTGTATTTAACCACAGTGGCAGTGTGGAGTTAGGAGATTATTAGGATCACCCCTTTGTTAAAAAAACTCAACTAGTCTTGTCTGTGAGCTTCTGATTCCGTCTGTCACCACTACATCTATATTTAACTGGAAATAGTAGAAAAAGTCAAGTTTAATAGTTTTTTGAAAAATACATATGCCCATTTTGAATTGAAATGATTCACACCCTCCTTGTTAGATAGAGGTACCAATATATTTCTAGAATATTGAGTTTTTAAAGTTAACAGATGAAGCTCTGAGGACTGGTTTAAGAAATGATGAGATTACTGATTACTTACTGAAAGAGTAAAGCTTTGTCCAGTTTCTGTTGAGCTTTCCAGAGCACTACTGACACTACGGCCTAAGAGGACCCTTCGAACTGAGTTTATGAAGCATGACTTCCCTGCCCCAACTGGCCCATGCAGCAAAATCCTAAGGGGCTCCACACTTGGCTTTAAAACGTTCAAGTTTTCCAATATCTTCTGTTTTTCACTGAGGAAGACAGATTATTAGAGTCAGAGAGAGTACACACACAAAGAAAAGCAAATAAAAAAATGTTAATTTATAATCACGCGATTGTACAGAGCTCATGAGACGACATGGTTTTTTTTATTATTTTATTGTTTATCATTACTGTTATTGTTTTAATAATGTTTTTTATGTTTGTTATTTCTATCTTTTTGTTCTTACTTTATTCAGTAGTTTTACTGATCTAGTTTTATTCTATTTAATGTATTTCTCATTAGTAATCTACTTACTCATTTTCTTTCCTAGTTGTCTTATTTGTCCTTATTTCCTATTTTTTTCTACACTTTTTATGACAGGACATGCCAGGGTTAACCAGAACACACTTTAGATTAGATGAAGTGACCCTTGCCCAGAGTGAGCACACTTGTCAGAGCGGTGGGCAACCCTTTCCACAGCACCTGGGAAGCAGTTGCTCAAGGGCACTTCAGTCACATACTGTCAGCTCAGGCAATCGAACCGGCAACCTTCCAGTCTCCAGGCTGGTTCCCTAACCTCTAGCCCTTGACCTGACCTTGATGCTAGAGGATGGGATAAAGTAAACAATGCTCAAGATCTCAAATTAATTTGAGAGAACAATCTCAGATCATTTCACAGAAAGGAGACGTTTTTTATCCATTGCAGAAAACCCATGTCCTATTTTAACCCACATCCTGTTGCAGGCTCTGTACAATTTAACACCATTGTTGACCGATCTTTGAAACTTCTAAGAAACGTGGACTGAGTTTACTGAGAACTCTTTAATGTTGAGCAGCTTCTCATTGCTGTTTGATTTAATTTGATATATTTCAAATCATAGGGCAGAGTGCAGAGACTGAACACACTGCCAAACAAATGAATCAAGACATGATCATTAAGCTGCTGCAAGCTTTTATAAGACAGATGTGAATTTTAAAGTCTTTATTAGTCCACTGGTACCTGCTGCCTTCCATCACAGTTTGTAGCTACAGCTGTACGACACATTAGTGGTAATATGACTTGATTCTATTAAACTTTACATGATTTACTAGGCAAATATGTAATTAAGTACGTCTTTTGACCAACAACAAAAATTTACATTTACATTACATATTTTTATTCAATAGTTTCAAAATATGCATAAAAATACATGGAGGGCAAAATAGCTAGTGACACTGACATGTTAATAGTGTGCGTGGAGCTGTTATGAATGCATCAGGTACAGTGATGTCGCTAGTTTTTACACACATCAGTGTCACCTTTAAGACTGGTCCACCACCAAAGTGTGTCTCTGTGGTCAAAAACTGGTCATTAATGCAGGGCTAGAAAATGACTAACGCAAATTGTTCATGGCAGTAGATGGATGGAGGGTGCACTCCTCCAAGTAAAGCACACTTTCATCTCAAATGTAATTTTTAGTTAACAGGCACAAATATACTTACTTCCAGTCTACTTGCCTCCAAGGAACTCCTAGTTCTGAGAAATAAAATTAATTCAACAGTGTTAGCAGAAGAAAATGAAATTGTAGGTTAGACAGCAATGCCTGCATGATCATTGCTTAAAGCAATCAACTTCCACAGTAATGTTTCTACACTAATTTAGTGTTATGATAAAAGGCTTTGTGTTATGATATTAGTGCTATGATACAGGGCTTAGTGCTATGAAATTAGCACTATGACACAGGGTTTAGTGCTATGATATTAGTGCTATGACACAGGGTTTAGTGCTAAGATATTAGCGCTATGACACAGGGTTTAGTGCTATGCAATTAGTGCTATGACACAGGGTTTAGTGCTATGAAATTAGTGCTATGACACAGGGTTTAGTGCTATGATATTAGTGCTATGACACAGGGTTTAGTGCTATGATATTAGCGCTATGACACAGGGTTTAGTGCTATGATATTAGTGCTATGACACAGGGTTTAGTGCTGTGATATTAGTGCTGTGACACAGGGCTTAGTGCTGTGTTATTAGTGCTATGATACAGGGCTTTATGCTATGATATTAGTGCTATGACACAGGGTTCAGTGCTTTCATATTAGTGCTATGAAGCAGGGTTTAGTGCTGTGATATTAGTGCTATGACACAGGACCATCTTGCTATGATATTGTGTTATGATACAGGACTTAGTGCTATGGTATTAGTACTACGATTTGATTGGCCTACTTGCAGTTGTTTAGATTGAAATAATTACTGGTTGAATAAATTTGAAATGTAAGTAATTATGTTAATGATTATGCAAATTCTGTTATACTTGACCATGTTTTTTTTTTTTATCTCACTCAGACTTACCCGGTGAAGGCGCAGGATGGAAAGGAGCAGGAGTAGGAGGTCTTGGTGTCGATGATGTATTTCCAAAGTTTAGCCCTGTAAGATACAGTAAGGATCAAAACAGGAGCAAAAGTATTGTCGAGCGCTATTTACAGATGCATAAATAGAAAAGTGAAGATAAATAATAAAATATACTAAAACAACAATAAAAAAATATGATGTGCAGTACAAACATAAGCAGTAAAACCACATAAATACCATGCAGTTGACAATGCAGTGGTGCATGTCCCCTCCAGTGTGAATGAATTGAGTGACTATGCACTGTAAACAATAACATGCAAACGTGCAATGTGCAATATTTATGTACGTATAAACAAAGTGGCAGTGTAATATGCAATGTGTCAATGTATAAACAATGTGGCAGTGCATAATAATAAGAGTAGGGAGATGTAATGTACTGTCCAGCTGGTCTTGTCAGAGGCTCTGTATACAATTCTGGATGTTAAATTTTAAATAAAACCCAATTCTAAAAATACACGAAACATTGGTTAAATGCGAACAGTAAGCAGTGATTTGTAAACTTGAAAACAGAACAAAGAAGAGATATTTTCTACTATACCTTATCAACTTAATTGATTTTTGAAAATATACTCTAATTCCAAATTTGATGCCTGCAACACATGGCAAAAATTTTGACAGGGGCAATGTAAGACTGTGGAGATTAAGGAATGATTAAAAAAAACTGTTTTGGAACTTTCTACAGATAAACAGGTGATTAAGTAACGTGATGCTGTCATGATTGGGTATAAAATCATCATTAATCAAAAGATCAGTCTTTTACAAGGAAGGATGGAGGTTCGCCACTTTTCAACCAACTGCATTTGGTCTGATGTTCAGTTTCACCAGATCTGAGACATGATGATGGTTTTCCCGAGACCCGAAGCTGTTTAGCTTGAGAATGATGCTGTTCTGACTCTGAGGTCTGAGGTTGTCATAAAATGTACCCCAGTGGCCCATGCCTAGTGCTAATTAACATATATTTGATTTTTTAGAGAGAAAACCAGGCCCGCTTGAGGCCCTGGCCCAGGGCCAAGAGGTGGACAGGAAGCTGATGCGGAGCTTGTTGACAGTCCCTATTCCTCTGTGAAAGTTGTTCCTGAGAGAGCTGAGCTGCAAATGGAGTTTTCTGATGTGTTTTTGCCTCTGCCTGGCCATACTGACCTCATAGAATACCACACTGAAACTCTATCGCTTGCCTAAGCACAACAAAGGTGGTTCAGAATGAAATCAAGGCCATGCTCGATATCGGGGTAATCGAACAGTGGATTTGACCAAGGGTTACTGGCAGATCCCCTTGACTCGAGTATCATGAGAAAAAATGGCTTTATCCACACCATTTGGATTCATCATACTGTGCTTATGCTGCTGCCTATTTAGATAACATAATCATATATAGTAATGATTGGCAGCGGCATGTGCAACATTTGAGGGCTGTTCTGAAGTCGCTGAGACAGGCAGGGCTCATGGCCAACCCAAAGAAATGTGCAATTGGGCAGGTGGAGGTACACTATCTGGGCTTCCCAAATTGATAAGGTGACAGCAATTGCTGCCTGTCTGAGACCCAAGACCAATAAGGAGGTAAAACGGTTCCTGGGCCTGGCCTAATTATTAGGTTCATACCTAATTATTCGGATGCCACCAGTCTGCCGACTGATCTCACTAAAAGGGGAGCACTGGATCCGGTCCAGTGGACGGAGCAGTGCCAACAGGCTTTTAACTGTGTTAAAGCAGCTCTCTGTGGGGGCCAACTGCTGCAATCATCTGACTTTGCTCTCCCTTTTGTCTTGCAGACTGACGCATTGGACAGAGGGCTGGGGGCCATTTTGTCCCAGGTAGTGGAGGGGGAGGATCGCCTAATGCTGTACATACAGTAAGTTGCAAGCTGCCCGGCCTGAATCTGGTGGTGGGGATTTGTGGAGGACGGGGCACGGTCAAGCATCACGCGAAGGATGGAGAGCCAGTCGGACTAAACTAGCGGGCTAAGTAGCTGATAATATTCACCTGTGCCTTGTTTCTGCCAGCCTACTTATAGCCATCTCTTTCTCAGTAGGTGGCAGAGCTCAGAAAGAGAAGAATCCTAGTGGAGACACAAGCAAAGCAAAGAAAGGAAAAAAAGAAACAAGAAGACTGAAAAGTCCCTGAGGAAGTGCTCTTTGATTTGTGGGCAGGCTGAAAAGCTGAGTGGGTTTTTTTATTTTATACTTAGAATGAAGGAAAGTCTGTGTCCAAACCCTGCTCCCGGTGTCCTCACTCCTCTCACCCTTCTAAAATCGTTACACACTTTTAATGGAGAGAGGTATACACATTTTGAAGCAAAATATGTTGCCATCTAGATTTTTTTTTAGGGACGTCCCTGCTTGTTTCAGCAAGACAGTACCAAGCCACATTCTGCAACAATGTAGTTTCATAGTAAGAGAGTACAAGTGCTAGACTGGCCTGATTGCAGCCCAGACCTGTCTCCCATTGAAAATATCTGGTGCATTATAAAGCACATTATACAAAAACTACATTGTGTTACATTAAACAAGAATGAGAAAAATTCCAATTATTACACCTACAACAACTGTTGAACACTGATAAAAAGAAAGGTGATATAACAGTGGTAAACATGCCCCTGTCCAAACTTTTTTGGAATATGATGCAGACAATAAATTTAGAATAAGCATATATATATATATATATATATATATATATATATATATATATATATATATAAACAAAAACAATAAAGCTAATTATTAGAAGCATTAAATATATTGTCTTTGTACGGTTTTCAATTGAATACAGGTTAAGCAATATTTGCAAATAATTGCTGTATTTTTATTTGCATTTTCCTACTGTCTCAACTCTTTTTGGAATTGAGTTGGTAATAAAAAGTTAAATATTGTATATACCTCATTAACATGACAAGTGATTCCAAACTTTTGAACACTACAGTTGATCATAAAGATCAGTGTATCAGGTGTTTTTTTTATGAATTAGCTTAGTCATCTTTACTTCAAAAGAAGAAGTAAAAGAAGAAAAATAGCAATTCAGTGACAAATAAAATCTCACCGAAATATATAGATGATCACAGATCCAATAGAATTTAGCATAGAATACTTTTTTCCCAAGTAGCATCATAAGAAACAGCTCAATGTTACAGGGAATTAAAATAGTAAAATTCTATTTTTAAACAGACCTACTTTCTATTCTGGTACTGCAGTTTGGAGCTTACCTTCTAATTTAGAAGGTCTTAGTATTTGTGCTGGTAGTTTCCAGAAGCCTAAGTGATGCTGCAGTGCTGCAGCTCTGCCTCAGTGGGCTTCTGCTCAGCATCTTTATATTCTCAGAAGGAAAGTGAAAGTAAAGACAGGCAGGGCAAGTACAAGTGAAGCTGTATATTAGATCATGGCTTTTAAAAGATGAATCAATAATGTGCTAATCAATTAAATTGAATACTTCTTTCAGTTTGTCTACATTTACCAGCAAACAGAGTAAGACAGTTATTCATGTCCACTAGATGTTTGAAGAGATTGATTTGGAGACTGTATCTGCTTAGTCACAGCCTGTGAAAGCTTTCATGTATAACACTTTATAAAATGAACAACTGTTAAGAATTGAGCCTTTAGAAAAGTCACCCTAAGGAACTTTAAATGGTGAAAGGTTCACTTTAAATAGTGAAAGATTCAATAACTAAATTACTGAACCCTTTTTTCCATAAGGTTATTTTTCTTTTTTTTTAACACTTGAATAAACCATGAGGTTCTATATACAACCATACATCTGAGAAAAAGTAATCTTTAGGAAGCTTTATTTTTAAGACTGTACAGAGTTCACATGTAAATACATGGAGGACCATTGGAAAGCATGAGAAATGTTATTACTAATACTTCATTGTTAGTTGTAACAGTCTTTCCCCATATTGTGAACTATTCTACTAACTTCACATGTAAATACATTGAAGACCATTTAAAAAGAAACACTATATAAATCACATAACACTTAAAAAGTAAAAAAAAACAAATGTACACATACCATGTTATACAATACAAAGATGTAATAAACAATCAGACAAACATTGACCACAGTGTTTCAAACTAGCTGCCTAGACCACAACACAGTTCCACACCTGTCTAACACAGTGAACAGGAGCTTGTTTATGAAAAAGAGTACAGACAGTCCTTTCAGGAGAATCTCTAACAACAGCTCTGATAAATGCTATTAGCTAGTAATTAATATGTATAGGACAAAACAGCTGTTGTTTATAGCCATTGGTATTCAGTTTACACCAACCAAGTGATCCCAGGTAACAAATGCATATCTGCCAAATTTGGATAAAAATACATGTATCAGGTAAATTTACTTCATTAATTACACACTGCAGGGTAACACATAAGGATGTTATAACACATGCATAGCACTGAATAACATATTTATAAAGAAATATTTGAATATCTATTAATAGTTTATGCCAGTATTCACAAGATACCATAATCTAAAATCTAAACTTCGAATCTAGACCTTCTACGTTCTCTTACTTGGTAATGATGCTGCATAATAGTGTTAGAAATGGAACAAAGTTTCAATACTTTAGTTTAAGGTCCTTCACGTCAGTACAATGTCAGTGATAGAACATCCTATAACATTAGCTAGGTGAATGCTGATAGTAATAATAATAATAATAATAATAATAATAATAATTTCATCATTATGAGGACTTGCTTAGTGAGGTCAAGCTTGATTTGGGTCACCTGCCTCTTGTGCTGCCAGCTTTGAGAAAACATTTTCAAGAGTTTTTGATGGCCGTCACAATGATGGAGCCATTATCTGCTTCAAAGCGGATACTTTCTAGTTTGTTTTTTACAGGTTTTACACCACACATTACATTGAGATGTTGACCCTTTTCCTTGGGTTTATATCTAAAACAATGGCCAGATTAGAGCATTGGGCATGTTTCTCCCAATTTCTTTCCAAAATTATTGTCATAACAGATGGCTTGATAATGAGATCATGCCAACTGTTTAAAAAAAAGTATTGTAAACAGCTACTTTGTAGTAAATGCAAAACAAGAAAAATCTACAGACTGATTTCTTCACAGTGGTGGTGATGGGAACCAGGGGTCATGATGTCTACAGTACAAATATGTACAGTATAAAAATGTATATGTAAAGTATAGTTTTATATGAAAGAATAAAATTGAATGGTAAAATAAAGAAGACCTTTTGAAAAATGACTGGAATTCCCCTTCCCTCTACAGGTGAGCTGCCACTAGACTCATACATGAATTCTGCGTAGTCATTAGCAAAGTTGACAATATCCCTTAGTGCCATGAGAATGAGAACATCCACATTGGTACCTTCAGTGATCTCCATATGATAGTTCTTCACAGGGTAGATGTTTTTCAAAGGGATGCCCAGATTGATATTACGCTCCTCTACCTGAAGAAACAAAGTACACATGTGTCAAGGGAAAGCTCTACAGTCATTTAGATTTTTCACTCTCTACTGTAAATTATATATCATATAAAGATTTTTATACACATAAATCATTTTTAGAAATTTTATTTAACTTTTTCCAGCCCTTATACACAGAAATGAAACACAAATACATCTTATATTTGAATTTGAATTATGTCTTAAATAATACACACTCACATAGAAAATGCAGTTGTAATTGTAATTAGTATTTTGTGTAACATTAAAATTGTCATTGTTTGTGATTTATGGTCTCAAAAGTCTGGTAGAGTAAATCTGTACCTTTGTGTTTAATGTTTTAATGACCTTATTTGTATAATGTGTTTAAGGTGTATATATGCAATTGAAGTATATTAAATAAAAAATTGTGTCTGAATACTTGTGTCCTTTTATTTTATATGGAAAGACTATATAAAAATAAACAAACAAATGTGATTTGATCAACAAGTGCTCTGAGATCTCTTCAGTGCTAAACATGTCCCTTTAAATACTAATGTCAGTTGCAGCCTGTTCCCTTTCAGGTTCATTTCAGCTAAACTGACTTTGGTTCTTTTCAATAAAATGAAGTACTGCAGTTAAAACGCGGCAAAAAAACTACGAATAGAATAACAAAATTAAATTCATGACAAAAAGAGACTGGCCTCCAAAAGCTGTGCCTTTCCACGTGCGTCCTGTGACCAGTTGGAAGGGACGTGTTGAGATCTCCTGTCCTGCCCCGGCCACGCCGATGATCACGCTCGTTCCCCAGCCCTTATGGCATGCCTCCAGAGCAGATCGCTGCAAACAAAAGCTGCCATCAGGTCTCTGAATCACGCCCCACAGCCAATAATGCACTCACATCATAAAGTGATAGTTCTTTGTAACTTACACAATCTGACCTCCACCCTCCTAGTACTATATTGCCTTACAACACCCTGCAGGTACCTCGCCAAAGCTTATTGCAAAACTGTCCTAAAACAATGTCTCAGACATCAGGCAGCTTTTAAAGGGTGGATGTCTGGTTCCTATGACCACCACTGTGAACTGCCCTAACTTAGTAAGTTTCACTAGAACTGAGCATTTCACACTAAACCACTCTGAATGACTCTGTTTACATCTTAACTATAACCATGCAGCAATTTTAAAAAAGTAGTGGAATTCCCCTTTAACCCTTGTGTCCTGTTTGCTGCTTAGTAATGGATGTATTGTTCATCATAATGACCCACGACATCTACTTTACCAGTACAGTTACACATTTTATTTTTAAAATAGCTACTATACCTTTTCATAACTCATTACCTGAATTATTTGCAATATAAACCATTTATGTTATTTGCATGTTATGTTAAATGCAGTGCAATATAGTAAAACTCATTTGTGAACCTGTTTAAAGCAAGTCTTTATTAAACTTGTAACTAAGTTGCAAATAAATCTTAAACTAAAACTTTGCTTGTTCACAAAAAGTTATTTCAGAGCCACTCGGTTCTACCTAATGGAAATTGTTTGCCCTCAGTGTTTTGTGCTTATGATAATTTTAATAGACATCAGCGTCAGATTAATTAATGACATTCAATTAAAAGACTGGTTTACCAAGAGTGACACTGTATTTTCACCTAAAATGAGTTAATGAAGCAGAGTCTTTTTACAAAAATGGTAATAGGACATCAGAGCCATAATTAATCTTTTAGTACTTTTACTTTTGATACTTAAGTACATTTGAAGGCAAATATTTTTGTACTTTTACTCAAGTGGAGATCTAAAGAGAGGACTTCAACTTTTACTGGAGTAATATTTTACCTTGAGTATCTCTACTTTAACTCAAGTACATGATTTGTGTACTTCATCCACCACTGCAGACATCACACCTGGTGACGTCCCATATTGTTGACACACATCCAAAAAAACGTGGCAATGACAGGGGTGATAACAGCACTGGTAGAGCCACCATTTATACACTGTTAGTTCATAAAGCATCCCGACAGGTAAAAAGTAAACATCCTTTATCATTTTCAATGTTTGCATAATCAGATCTGGCATATTGGTGACATCCATAACAGCAAATTAGATTAATATGATTCATCATTTCTAATTCACTTCTCCTGAGTGTGCTGCACGCTTCATGCTTGCAGTAACAACAGCGACACAAACAAAATAAGCTTATATATCATTCTGACTGTCAAATATCATGAGGTGAATGAGGTTGAAGAGCTGAGTAAGCAATGGAGAAATCATTGGATAATGAAAACAAACAGGAAACAACTTTCAGCCATCTCCCTCTTACTTTACCAAAGTCCACTTTCCTCTGTTAGAGGTCTTAATATTGATTAACCCCAACAGAAACATACACATAGAAATTAGTTACTTTGCCATCATGGTAACATTTGTTGGTGTAATTAATGATTCAATATTGCTGAAACAGACGAAATAATTATATCATTCTAGTGATTTTTGTGATATTTAGCTCACTGATCATATGGATGATTGTAGGTCTAAACAAGTAATATGAACTTGTGAAATGTTTCTGTTTACATATTTAATGATTATTGCATGATTATATGTTAGTAATCATTAATAAGCAGTCCTTAAAATGAAATGTTACTGAATTTTGTTCACATTTTCAGTATTTATTTGGCAAATGTGTTCCAAGAGTAAATAAGCAATTTATGTAGTACATGTTTGGCAATTCTATTGCTATTTGTCATTTCAGTATTTATTATTCAATATGCAAAATATGCACAGAAAACCTCCTGACTGAGTGATCATAGTCACAACACACAGGAAACTCATCTTTACTCACATTGGTTATGATGTTTCCTGTTTTGTAAAACTGGTCACTGTATCTTTCTTTGTCATGAGGTAATGCCTTCTTAAGGCTAATAAAACAGCAAAACTCCTCAGTGTGTTGTCATTTGAGACTTTGTCTGGCCCTGGCTGGGAATAAGCTGGAAAACTGATAGCACAACAGTTAATCATATAAACTGGACAAGAATGTGGACTTACCTTGTATCCATCTAAAATATGTCCCTCTAAAACTTTGATGATGTCTCCAGTGTCTATCCCTCCTTTATTTGTTTCAAGTCCCATGATGTCACTGAAAACAAAAGGATAATGTCCACCTCCACGCTTCTTCATCTTGTGTGTTTTGATCTAGAAACAGATTTAAACATACTGTATTTAACCACAGTGGCAGTGTGGAGTTAGGAGATTATTACCCTGAAGCGCCTGCTCCCATTTACCAAGACTGATATTAAATGCTGACTGTACATTGCTCAACGCTTGAGAAAAGGTTGTTATTTTTAGTGCCAGCATGTAATGTTTTAGTACTTGAGTCCAGTCTTGATCTCAAGGCAATAAACTGGCAGATTCAGTCTTGTCTCAGACTTGACATCATTTGGACTCTGTCTTGTCTTGGGGTATGAATGGATGTAGTTTAGTTTATGTTCATTTGAATTTAGGTGGTGACTTTGAATAAGTTTTGAAGGAGAAAAGAACAGATGCAGTTACAATGCAAAGTTTGACTAAGACCATAATATCATAATAAATAATAATGTTTTAGGCCATATATTATTTAATGTTAAACTTTAAAAGATATTTTTATAAAGTATAATATTATGTATTAATATATTTAATCTACAATTCATTATAATGAATGTACCATTGACTACAAATCAGTGTTTTTCAGGGTTTATATCTACACAAGCCAAAACAAAAACAGTTCCAAAACAGTTTCCAAAAACAGTTGGGATGCCTGTAAAATATCAGTAAAAATGTAATAATGCAAGTAATTAAAATTTAATTGGAAATAGTAAATTTAATTGGAAATAGTAAATAAATAAATTATTTTGAATTTGTTCCTAGCAACACGTTTGAAAAAAGTTGGGACGGGGGAATGTTTACCACTGTGTTTCATCACCTCTTCTTTTAATAACACTGTAAGTGTTTGGGAACTGAGGAGACACTGCTGTAGTTTTGAAAGTGAAAGGTTTTCTATTCTTGTTTGATACAGGATTTCAGCTGCTCGACAGTTCAGGGTCTCCTATTTTTCATTTCATAATGCACTAAATAATCTCAAATGGGTGACAGGTCTGGACTGCAGGCAGACAGGTTTAGCACCCAGATTCTTTTCCTACAGAGCTGTGCTGTTTAATTGTGCCTGTGTTCATTTACATGAAGTTCTTAGTAGATAACCAGCTGATTAGAACTTTCCAAAATTGGTGAAAATCCCCCTCACCGATGAATTTCAAGAGTTTAGAATTTTTACAGTTAACAGATGAAACTGGTTATGAAAATGAGGACTGGTTTAAGAAATGATATGATTACTTTTTACTTACTGAAGTAGTGAAGCTTTCTCCAGTTCCTGTTGTGTTTTCCAGGGCACGAATGACATTACAACCTAAGAGGACTCTCTGAACAGAGTTTACGAAGCATGACTTCCCTGCCCCAACTGGCCCATGCAGCAGAATCCTAAGGGGCTCCACACTTGGGTTTAAATCCTCCAAGTCTTTCAGTATCTTGTCTTTTTCACTGAAAAGACAGAGGGTTAGACAGAGCACACATACACGGAAATAAAGTAAAAAAAGTACTGTGTACAAAGTCACTATTCATTTGTAATCACGTGGGTTAATCCAAGCTCAGTTCTGTATGATAAAAACAAAAAATACATGGTGGATTTTTTCTTAATGGGTGATAAAACACTTCTTCCTGCTAGACGGCATGTACTCAGAGTCAAATTAAAGATTGATTGATTAACTTGAACTCTGTCTCAAATACAAAGGCATTGTTTCAGTGCTCACCAGCAGAAGTCAATATATCACACAGATATTGATATTTAAGAGCAACTTAATGGCTATTTAGAGCGTAACTTGCATGTCAAAAAAAGACGTCCTGATCATTTTTAAGGTGCTGAACCCAAGAGGTGTAAAGCTTAGTAAGGTGTCTACATCAATGCAGCTACTTTGCAAAAGAGACAAACTACATCATGCACTTTGATTCACATCATGTTAAAGCCTTTTAGCCTCTATAGAAATGGCTGCATTGATGACTACTAAAAAAATAACTTGGCTGCATGCACAATAAATAATGGTCCTAACATTGTCAGGGGTTACTAACCAGAAAAAGTCCTAGAATTATGAGAGGCGATGGCAGGACGTGCCGGCGTTAATCAGAACAAACTTAAAATTAGTAGAGGATGGGAAAAAATAAGCAATGCCCAAGATCTTGGATTAATTTGAGAGAACAAATCTCAGATCATTTCACAGAAAGCAAACTCTTCAACATCATTACTGACTGATCTCTAACACTTCTGAGAAACGTGGAGTGAGTTTACAGAGAAATCTTTAATGCTGAGTTCTCGTTGCTATTTTAATTTTATATAATTTTAAATCTGAACACACTGCCAAACAAATGAGTCAAGACATGACCATTGATCTGCTGCAAACACAGTCAGTTTACTGTCTAATATCTCTGTTTATGTTTTTTGAATTTTTATTTTTTATTTGCTTTTTTATTTTTTAAGAAGACAAAGGTGCATTTTAAAGTCTTTCTTTGTCCACTGGTTTATAGCTATGGCTGTACAACACCTCAGTGGTAATATGACTTGATTTTATTCAACTTTAAACGATTTACTAGGCAAATATATAATTTAGCACATTTCTTTTTCATCCAAAACAAAAATTCCATTACTTTTTTTATTCAGTATTTCAAAATATGCATAAAAATACATGGAGGGCAAAATAGCTAGTGACACTGACATGTTAATAGTGTGTGTGTGGAGCTGTTATGAATGCATCATGCACAGTGGTGTCGCTAAAGATTTTACACACATCAGTGTCACCTTTGAGACTGGTCCACCACTCAAATGTGGCTCTGTGGTTAAAAAACTAGAAAACGACAAACGCAAATTGTTCATGGCAATAGATCAATGGTGGGTGCGCACCTCCCATGATCCTCTTGGCTTGTAGAGACCAGGACCAGCCAGGGTCGCTACTATATGTTAAAAACATCCTCTTTTCTCAGCAAGTAAATTGTTAAACATACTTTCATCTCAAATATCATTTTCATTTAACAGGCACAAATATACTTACTTCCATTCTACTGGCCTCCAAGGAACGTCCAGTTCTGAGCAATAAAATTAATTCAACAGTGTTAGCAGAAGAAAATGAAATAATAGGTTACACAATAATGCAATGCCTGCATGTCCATGGAAAATCGATGCAGTACAATAGAATTGTGTATTGTTTCTACATGAATTTTGTCCAATGACACAGAGATTGCTATGATATTAGTGCTATGATACAGGAATTAGTGCTATGATATTAGTGCTATGCTACAGGAATTAGTGCTATGATATTAGTGCTATTACAGATAATTCTTTGTGAGGTTGTTTACATTGAAATAGATATTGGCTGAATAAATGTAATATGTAAGTAATTATGTTAATGATTATGCCTTTTCTGTTCTACTTAATTGTGTTTTTTCATCTCACTTAGGTAAAACTTACCTGGTGAAGGAGTAGGACGGCAAGGAGTAGGAGTAGGAGGAGGAGTTGGTGACCTTGTTGTAAACACTGTTAGGCAGACCATACACATTAGCAAACGTGTTTGAAAATTTAGCATTTTTAAACTGTAATACCCGACTGTTTCTTCTTTTCATGTAAGATTTTAAAATTTGTAATAATAATAATAATAATAGTAATAATAATAAGATTTTGGAGCATGAACAGAGTATTTTTGTTCATTGTTTATTCACCTGTAACTAAGACTTTTAATGCATATTTCACAGTATTTCACAGTAAAAGCCTACTACTGAAGATGTTGACAATGTTGGCCTCTAAAGCATTTCAGATGATGCAACAGCAGGGTGGGTCAGCCCTATCAGCTTATCAACTTCAGACTTATCAACTTAATAGATTTTTTTCTAAATATACACTCATTCCAAGTTTAATGCCTGCAACAAATTTCAAAATTTCAACATGGGCAACGTAAGACTGTGGAGTTTGTGTACTGTGGGGAATAATCAAAAACACCTGTTTTGGAACTTTCCACAGGTAAACAGGTGATTAAGTATGCTGTCAGGATTGGGTATAAAATGATCATTCATTGAAAGATCAGTCCTGCATAAGTTGGTTTACAGATCATTTTCTTCTTAAGAATAGTTGGTGAATGAGGCCCAGTGATTCTCAATGCATGATTATATGGAACTTAGGAATTTCACCATCTACATTCCATGACATTGGTGGCTGAGGAGGGGCGGAGTCACTGCCTATCCACATGCACATCAAATGCTGCAGAGGAGGAGTAGAGAGTCTGGCACTCTCTCCAGTGAATAAAAACAAGAGAAGAGCTGCAGAGAAGAGGAAGCTGGTCAGCATGCCACATGCCAGAGAGACAGACTTGGCAAACCTTTCGCTTTTGTTTTGTAATTTACACTCACATATTTAAATAAAGCACTTGTGTTCACTCACGCTGGTGTTTATGTGTGTGTGTCTCTGAGCTCTGGTCCTGCTTCCCAGTCATTGTGAATCGGACATTATTAAAAGATTCAGAGAATCTGGAGAAATCTGTGCATGAAGGGCAAGGCTGAAAACTAATATTCAATTGGACATCATGTTCTCCCAAGATGAAAAATGACTATCCTGACTGTTAGCATTGCAAAGTTTAAAAGACAGCTCCTGTTACAATATAGAGGGGAGCATTAGTCAGTAACTTACACATCTCTGAAGGCACTTTTAATAAGGGCTATATATGTATTTTGAAGCAAAATATGCTGCCATCTAGACAATTTTTTTTCAGGGACATCCCTGCTTGTTTTAGCAAGACAATGCCAAGCCACATTCTGCAGCTGTTGCAACAGTGTGCCTTTGTAGTAAGTGAGCACCGGTGCTAGACTGGCCTGATTGCAGTCCAGACTTGTCTCCCATTATGTAGCACAGTATATGACAACAAAGATACACCATGTTACATCAAACAAGAATGGGAAAAATTTCAGCTTTAAAAGTACAACAGTTGTTAAACACTGTTAAAAGGAAAGGTAATGTAACAGTGGTAAACATGCCTCTGTCCAAACTATTTTGGAATATGCTGCAGACATCAAATTTAGAATAACCATGTATAAACAAAAAGCAACAAAAAAGCTAATTAGTAGAACTATTAAATATTTTGTTTGTACTGTTTTCAACTAAATACAGGTCAAACAATATTTACAAATATTGCTGTGTTTTTCTTTCCATTTTTTCCTAGTGTCGTAACTTTTATGGGAATTGGCTTGTAATAATAAATGAAATATCTTAAATAACTTATCATTATGCTGCATTGCGTCTGTGGTGAGCAGCTTATATGCTATCAAAAGTGAAAGTAAAAGTAGGGAAGCATAAACATGTGGTAGAGGAAAGATTAATTAATTCCCAAGTGAACAGAAAGCCCTTCCCAACATTTGGCCAGAAAAAGAAGGTAGATGTCTCTGTGTCAAAGTTAACTATCAAGAGAAGACCTCACCAGATTAAATACAGTGGATTTACCACAAGGTATAAACCATTGGCAAGCCTAAAAAACAAGAAGACCAGATTAGAATTTATTCATGATTTGACTCCTGTCAAAAGCAGCAGGGTGGATTTTGAAGTGTGTAGAGTTATATCACCTGCACAGATTCAGGCAAATGCTTTAAAACTCATTGGACAGTGCTTCACAGTACAGATTAACATTGACCCAAAGAATACCACCGCTTACCCATGAAGCAATAAAACACCTTGCCTGGAATCAAAGGCACATGGCTCTCTAAATACCTGCTGTCTGTGAGTTGAGGTAGCCTTATCGACATGGAGACCACAGGATCTCACCCAGAGCCACGGCTCAATCTATGAGCAGATTGACCTTCGAAAGACTGCCCAGGCTCCAAACTCCATCCTCAAGCAGCCTCGCAATGCCTATACCTAGTCGTTGACTATGGCGTGTTTGCCTGTATGGCTACTCTGACAGAGCGTCCATCCCCAGCGAAGAGAGATGCCAAGCTCCAGCCTTCGGTCCAGCCGGCTCCCTCGACTCCAGGGTAAGGTTGGCTATCTTTTTCAAGGTTCAAGGTTCTGACGCCACATATTAAATAAGAAACGCTTATAAGATATATCTACTTCTCTAATTCTCTAGACCTGCATTGAGCTGCTTTCCCAAGAAGTGCCATAAACTACATTGTCTCATACTATTTTAGCTGTGAATTACATTACCTGAGCTGTCTGATTCTTTTTCTTTTTGTTTTAATTTTTCTTTTGTTTATCATTGAAAGTAATTCAACTGCAGTTTAGCCATTAAATTCCCCTTTGACTGATGCATTCTTGGTATGAGAATTTGTCTCTATTGACTTGGTCTGTAGACTTTAAATAAATCTGGGTTACTCTAACTTCTTGTTTGAAGTTAAAGCAATAATAACAACACTAAATCTATTATAACCACCACATTATGATTGGTAGTTTGTCCAATTACTTTTGAGACCCTAAAAATGTGGGGCTATGTATGGTTGTAATTGTAGATGATTGTACTTCCTTAATTGTTCACCATACTTTGATGTGAATGTAGGCTGCTACATGTACCTTTATCCATCCAATACCTAGTCAAATTCAAGTCAAGTCAAATTTATTTATATAGCACCTTTTACAACAGATGTTGTCACAAAACAGCTTTACAAAGAATCCGGGTCCACGCCCCCAGTGAGCAAGCCTTGGCGACAGTGGCAAGGAAAAACTCCCTCAACAGGAGGAAGAAACCTTGAGAGGAACCAGACTCAAAAGTGGAACCCATCCTCCTCTGGTCGACACCGGATAACAGCACAGACACAAAACATTCAGCATGTAAGTGTAATTTAGAAGGTCTTAGTATTTGTGCTGGTAGTTTCCAGAAGCCTAAGTGATGCTGCAGTGCTGCAGCTCTGCCTCAGTGGGCTTGTGCTCAGGATCTTTATATTCTCAGAAGGAAAGTGAAAGTAAAGTACAAGTGAAACTGTATATTCAATCATGGCTTTTAATAGATGAATCACTAACATAATAATCAATTAAATTCAATATTTCTTTCAGTTTCTGTTTGGTGGATGACCCCTGGGCATGATCTGGCCAGCAGACACAGTAAGGCAGTTATTCATGTCCACTGGAAGAGATTGAACAGGAGACTGCACCTGCTTAGTCACAGCCTGTGAAAGCTTTCCTCATCCCTCACCCACACCATTTTTCATTTATAGTCACATTTATAAATGTGCTCAGCAGTATGTGCCTGTTTTGTGGAGACCACTGACATAAACATTAAACAAGCAGCATCTCACATTCTGTTTTCAACATATTGAGAGAAACCTTCATGTCACTGAGGTGTGTATTTTACACTCTGAGTGTCAGTTGTGGATATATAACTGTGCTCCATCTGTCATTGCAGGAACTGTGTAAGGCTTGAATTAGCAAGGCTAGCTTAAACCATTGGTAATGTAGGCTATATTCCTAAACAATTGCAGCTGCTATCTGTTGTTATCTAGTGGCTAACACAACGTTCTCTGTTGTAGTATTAATTTAGCCTTTTAGAGTGCTAAGAATGATCCACCACCCAAATAGTACTATTATTATTATTTTTATTATTATTATTATTATTATTATTATTATTATTATTATAAGAGAGGCAACTTTTGTACAGCTTGTTTGATACAGTTTTTACACATCACATTATTTGGATTGAGTGGCTCGGTTTATATTGGGTTAGCTTGGGTTTAAATCAAAAAAGAAATGCCATATTGGAGCACTGGGCAATTTTTCTTTCTCCATTTTCTTTATACAATTATGGTCAAAATAGATGGTTTTATAACAAGGTCACACTGACTGTTTAAAAGGATATTTTAACATGGTACTTAATAGTAAATGCAAAACTAACAAGTAAACCCAACAAACTCTGATTTCAGACTTCATAGTGGTGGTGATATGAACCAGGGGTCATGATGTCTACAGCACAAACATACATAGTATAACACTATATATTAACACTACATGCAGACATTTTGAAAAGCACTGGAATTCTCTTTTACTCTGTTTGTGAACTGCCACTCGATTAGTACATGAATTCTGCATAGTCGTTGGCAAAGTTGACAATATCCCTCAGTGCCATGAGAATGAGAACATCCACATTGGTATCTTCAGTGATCTCCACATGATAGTTCTTCACAGGGTAGATGTTCTTCAATGAGATTCCCAGTTCATAACTGCTCACCTCAACCTGAAAAATAAACATGTGTCAAGGGCAATCTCTTCATTTAGACTTTTCACTCTCTACTGTACATTACACCTTTTTTAATATTGAACATAATTTTACATTTTCAGAGATGCATAACCCAACCATTTGGGATTCTTTATCAGTGTCTCTGGATTGCAATCTGTTTTGAGTTTGCTAGTGGAGTATAAGAGGCCATTTTTTTGGAAACTCCTCTCCCTGTTCACCCTGTTTCTGAGCCATGTTCCTCTCCTCCCCAGCCCTTCTGTGTGGCAGCATGGTAGATCAGGGAAAATGCCTTGGTCTCTCATTCTGGTGTCTTGGATAGGAGCACATTCTGGACCTTTGTCAAATGCAAAAATTGAAAAAGCTAATTAAATTGTCCTTACCGTTGCATTTCCCTCATGAGTGTGTTGAATTTAAAACAAATTTCAAATGCAAATGTGCCTTTGCATCTGCATTTCTGTGCATAATGGCTGGGAATGTAATGTGCCAGCTTCCTGCTAGGTCACCTCCAACCACAAAGAGCAGGCAGAGACCCGGGACGAGGTGATTGAGGCTGATCAGGTGCAGCTGTGCACGTTCTACTTAAGGAGCGCTCTCTCACAGCTCACCACTCAGTCTTGAGTTTATGCTGCCATCTGCATATTTCTCTGCTGAACTGGTAAATGGTATTCTCTTGGTTCTTGAGTTTTTATTAAAGTCTGGGTTTTTTTCCTCAGTTGTTTTTATTGTGTAAGTATAAAAAAAAAGAAAAAAAAGAAAGAAATTCTGTTGACTGCTCTCCAGAATAAAAAATGTACTTGAAAATGCTGCTGTGGTGTTTCTTTTGTTTGGCCTTAGTTTTCTCCCTTTTTTAATCAACACTTCTGCAAGACTCTCCTCAGCTTTGCTGCGGTAGCCTAGCAGTAACGCACTCACTCCCATATTGCGAGGTTGTGAGACTGAGTCTTGCACAGTACAACATGGCTTTTCTTCTTTTGTCTCCTATTCTTGAATCTCTACTGCTCTGCACTCTGTCTCTCTGAGTCAGTCTCTCTAAGTCCATCTCTGTACCTGGTCAGTGGCTTATCCCAGAGCTTGCTGGGTTTTTAATGTGGGGAATGCTAATTTGATCATCCCGTGGGATAAGCCAGCCACCATGTTACAGGAAAAAAAAATTAAATTGGAAAGCAAAGTGCTTTTCACATTCCATTTTCATTGGCTTAGTGGTCTGACTCTGACATATTACAAACAGAATAACAATCACCCACTTGCAATTGCAGTTCTTCATCGTTGCTCTTCAGCTCTGCCAATATTAAAATGTATTTGCAGCTTTGTTTGCAATCATAGTTTCATTGCCAGTGAAGCTTTCCTGTAAGTCAAACACTGTGGGTGGGACGTCAAAAGGGACTTTTAAGTGTAGAGCATATTTTAAGAGGAAGTGAAAACGTTTCTTATTTCATGTGGCAGTGATTTTTGACTGACTTGGAGAGCTTGTGACTATCATGTATCAATGATAGTGACATTGCAACGGGCTTTGGGCAGGTTTTTGCAGGAATGTTGGAGGAACACTGTTCCTGGAGGAACACTGCCCTGCAGCTTCAACACCAATTTGAATAGTCAGGGGTTGGTAACAAGCTGGACTCGGTTTTCCAAAATTATTTTATTAAGAGCATCTTAACAATACTGGTAGAGAGTGTCCACTGTGATGCTCCCATCACCTGTTAAGTACAACCTTTTTGCTAAGATGCTTCTTGCAAATCCAGTTCTGGTTAGTTTAATCAAGTGTGCTGAGAGCAGTGATAACATTAAAATATACACGGCAGTGTTCCTCCTGGACCAGGGATGGGAAATACTGTACTAACCCACTGTGTCTCCTTGATGAGAACACCCATCATTGTCTGTCCAGGTCCAATGACAGTCCTGCGAACCTCTGTCCAAGGTTGATCACAATGTCACTAACATTGGTGCTTGTGGTAGCCGCCACAAGCTCTCCTAGTCAGTCAAGAATCACCTCTACATGAAACATTAAATTTTTGACCGATTTATCTTCAGTCTGTTTGGGGAGTTAAAATGGGACTAGTACCAGCACTAGCATTAAGATACTGAAAAACGAAATGTCAAAAGCAGTTGCTAGCAAGTGCTAGAAATTCCCCTTGTAAATATTTAGGTCGGTTGCAGCTTGTTCCCTTTTACGTACACTTCAACCAAATTGAATTTGCTTCTTTTAAATAGAACAAAATGTGAAAACATCACTTCCCATGTTTGACAATGTATATTCAGTCTCATTGGAGCTTAGCATAGCCAAACAGCATTTTAGATTGAAATGATTCATAATTCATAATTCTCTTCTCATATAGCTGAATATATCATGTGAAGATCAATGTTTGATGTTTCATAGTGGGGTTGCACACATAGGTTACCTTCTCTTTGATCTTCTTGCTGTGGTAAAGTTTTCGCAAGTCTCGGCTGACTATCTCACATGCGTTATCCACTTTCGTCAACACAATGACTTGTGGGATGCCTATAATGTTAAGTAATACATATAACACAAAGAATTCAAAAATAGATAAATATGGATTTACATTTGGCAGGCGCTCTTATCCAGAGCGACTTACAATGTGATCATTTTACACAGGTAGGTGAAGGTAGTGTTAGGAGTCTTGCCCAAGGACTCTTTTTGGTATAGTGCAGGGTGTTTGCCCAAGTGGGGACTGAACTCCAGTCTACAACATAGAAGGCTGAAGTGTTATCCACTACCATAACAACCATCAAGCATCATATGCGTTTCTTAATGGGCTAAAGATCATTCTCTTAAAATCTCTTAAAATTTTTCAGAAATAAATGGCTGACTTTTTAAATTCACATGTGAATCCCACATCAAACTCAGGGATCAAAGATGCTAATATGTAATAACCAACTTACTCAAGTCAGAAGCTGTCTTTCGAATTGCCCTCATTTTGTCAAGCACACTTTCATCCATTCTTGAGATGGTATCAGCAGGAACAATGCTGACCAGACAGTGGATTTTATCACCTAGATTTGGGTTGGGATTGTACCTCTTGTCATCCTTACTTATAGGTCCACGGGGATTAAACTAAAACAGAAAATGAATACATTTTGAGTGTGCAAAATGACTCCCAGTTGATTTATCAATTGCAGGTTTTAGTGCACCTGATTTATGAAGATGCATTAACGGTGTGACACTGTTCAAGCAATACAGTTAGCAAAAATAGGGGCACTACTATTAACAACCTTCTATTAACAATTTACTAACATGATCTGGAAGTTGGCTATAAGGGTACACATGAATAACACAAGTTGTTAAAAGTAAGAAAGGAAAAGCTCAGGAAATGGATGTTATGTTACTTTACACTCTTACAGACATCCAGTGGTGGACAGTTACTAAGTAAATGTAATTTGTTACTGTACTTAAGTAGGTTTTTTGTGTAGCTGTACTTTACTGTACAGTATTAAGTATTTCCATTTTGGGCGACTTTTTACTTTCACTCCCTACATTTCAAATCAAACATCTTACTTTTTACTCCACTACATTTTGCAAAATCTGTCATTTCTTTGGCTTATGTGTGTATGAAAACATGTCAAAATGAAAGAAGCGTGATGCATGCACACCAATCAAGTTACAGTGCGTACTATGTTTTGAGCTTGTTTTGACCTGTTGGACATACCGACCCAGTGCAGCACACGGTTCAACATCAGTGCAGCAGTGTAATATTTTGGGAGAGTCTATTCAACATAAATGATGAGCTAACCTAACTTTGTGTAAATAGACCACAATATAGAAATATGTACACATATGCAGTTGTGACTGTCGTGTTTCTTTTTTCTGAATTTTTACAAACACTTTCATTTTATAGTAAATTTGTTTTGGCTAGTTTACGTTTATGAACAGAGAGCTACAGATGCAATATAGTAAAACTCATTTATGAACCTGTGTTGAAAGCAAGTCTTTATTAAACTTGTAACTAAGTTGCAAATAAATCTTAAACTAAAACTTTGCTTATTTGCAAAAAGTTATTTCAGAGCCACTCAGTTCTACTAAATGGAAATTGTTTGCCCTCAGTGTTTTGTGCTTATGATAATTTTAATAGACATCAGGGTCAGACTAATTAATAACATTCTATAAGTATCTCTACTTTAACTCAAGTACATGATTTGTGTACTTCATCCACCACTGCAGGCATCACACCTGGTGACACCCCATATTGTTCACACACATCCAAAAAAACGTGGCAATGACAGGGGTGATAACAGCACTGGTAGAGCCACCATTTATACACTGTTAGTTCATAAAGCATCCCGACAGGTAAAATGTAAACATCCCTTTATCATTTCCAATGTTTGCATAATCCGCTCTGTCATATTGGTGACATCCATAACAGCAAATTAGATTGATATGATTCATCATTTCTAATTCACTTCTCCTGAGTGTGCTGCACGCTTCATGCTTGCAGTAACAACAGCGACACAAACAAAATAAGCTTATATATCATTCTGACTGTCAAATATCATGAGGTGAATGAGGTTGAAGAGCTGAGTAAGCAATGGAGAAATCATTGGATAATGAAAACAAACAGGAAACAACTTTCAGCCATCTCCCTCTTACTTTACCAAAGTCCGCTTTCCTCTGTTAGAGGTCTACAGTTAAGAATGTGTTGAGAATTGTTCAAGACTGACAACTGACATTGACTGATGACAGACTTTTGCAATCTAAATATTTATGTTTGGATCTCTTGTGCTTTAGCTCAATAATGAATGCTGTTGATGCCAGAATATTAGCATATTGTTCACTAAACTTAACCTAATGTCAAGATAATATTGATGAACCCCAACAAAAACATACACATAGCAATTAATTATTTTGCGATCATGGCAACATTTGTTGGTGTAATTAACGATACAAAAGAGACAATATTGCTGAAACAGACCAAATAATTATATAATTCTAGCGATTTTTGTGATATTTAGCTCACTGATCATATGGATGATTGTAGGTCTAAACAAGTAATATGAACTTGTGAAATATTTCTGTTTACATATTTAAAGATAATTGCATGCTTATATGTTAGTAATCATTAATAAGCAGTCCTTAAAATGAAATGTTACTGAATTTTGTTCACATTTTCAGTATTTATTTGGCAAATGTGTTCCAAGAGTAAATAAGCAATTTATGTAGTACATGTTTGGCAATTCTATTGCTATTTGTCATTTCAGTATTTATTATTCAATATGCAAAATATGCACAGAAAACCTCCTGGCTGAGTGATCATGGTCACAACACACAGGAAACTCATCTTTACTCACATTGGTTATGATGTTTCCTGTTTTGTAAAAACTGGTCACTGTATCTTTCTTTGTCATGAGGTAATGCCTTCTTAAGGCTAATAAAACAGCAAAACTCCTCAGTGTGTTGTCATTTGAGACTTTGTCTGGCCCTGGCTGGGAATAAGCTGGAAAACTGACAACAGTTAATCATATAAACTGGACAAGAATGTGGACTTACCTTGTATCCATCTAAAATATGTCCCTCTAAAACTCTGATGATGTCTCCAGTGTCTATCCCTCCTTTATTTGTTTCAAGTCCCATGATGTCACTGAAAACAAAAGGATAATATCCACCTCCACGCTTCTTCATCTTGTGTGTTTTGATCTAGAAACAGATTCAAACATACTGTATTTAACCACAGTGGCAGTGTGGCGTTAGGAGATTATTACCCTGAAGCGCCTGCTCCCATTTACCAAGACTGTAAAAAATTGAAAATGTAATAATGCAAGTAATTTAAATCCTAAATGTTAATGAAAATAGTAAATAAATAAATGAATAATTGTGAATTTGTTCCTAGCAACACGTTTGAAAAAAGATGGGACGGGGGAATGTTTACCACTGTGTTTCATCACCTCTTCTTTTAACAACACTGTAAGTGTTTGGGAACTGAGGAGACACTGCTGTAGTTTGAAAGTGAAAGGTTTTCTATTCTTGTTTGATACAGGATTTCAGCTGCTCGACAGTTCAGGGTCTCCTATTTTTCATTTCATAATGCACTAAATAATCTCAAATGGGTGACAGGTCTGGACTGCAGGCAGACAAGTTTAGCACCCAGATTCTTTTCCTACAGAGCTGTGCTGTTTAATTGTGCCTGTGTTCATTTACATGAAGTTCTTAGTAGATAACCAGCTGATTAGAACTTTCCAAAATTGGTGAAAATCCCCCTCACCGATGAATTTCAAGAGTTTAGAATTTTTACAGTTAACAGATGAAGCTCTGAGGACTGGTTTAAGAAATGATATGATTACTTTGTACTTACTGAAGTAGTGAAGCTTTCTCCAGTTCCTGTTGTGTTTTCCAGAGCATTCATGGTATTACGGCCTAAGAGGACTCTCTGAACAGAGTTTACGAAGCATGACTTCCCTGCCCCAACTGGCCCATGCAGCAGAATCCTAAGGGGCTCCACACTTGGGTTTAAATCCTCCAAGTCTTTCAGTATCTTGTCTTTTTCACTGAAAAGACAGACAATTAGGGTTAGACAGAGCACACAGACATGGAAAGAAAGTAAAAAAAAGTACAGTGTACACTACTCATTTGTAAACAAGTGGGTTAATCCAAGATCAGTTCTGTATGTTAAAAACAAAAAATACATGGTGGATTTTTTCTTAATGGGTGATAAAACACTTCTTCCTGCTAGACGGCATGTACTCAGAGTCAGATTAAAGATTGATTGATTAACTTGAACTCAAATACAAAGGCATTGTTTCAGTGCTCACCAGCAGAAGTCATTGTATCACACAGACATTGATTTTTTTATTTAAGATCAACTTAATATCTATTTAGTGTTAAGTGTTTAGAGCGTAACTTGTGTGTCAAAAAAGACGTCCTGATCATTTTTAAGGTGCTGGACCCAAGAGGTGTAAAGCTTAGTAAGGTGTCTACATCAATGCAGCTACTTTGCAAAAGAGACAAACTACATCATGCACTTTGATTCACATCATGTTAAAGCCTTTTAGCCTCTATAGAAATGGCTGCATTGATGACTACTAAAAAAATAACTTGGCTGCATGCACAAATAATAATATGACTTGATTTTATTCAACTTTAAACGATTTACTAGGCAAAAATATAATTTAGCACGTTTCTTTTTCATCCATAACAAAAAATTCAATTACTTTTTTTATTCAGTATTTCAAAATATGCATAAAAAAACATGGAGCGCAAAATATCTAGTGACACTGGCATGTTACTAGTGCGTGTGGAGCTGTTATGAATGTATCAGGCACAGAGGTGTTGCTAAAGATTTAACACACATCAGTGTCGGTGTAAGGTGTCGTTACTAGTTCTGGTCACCAGGTGGCAGTATACGCGCTACACGTTATTTCTCTCTTTAGTGTTGGTGCTCAACAAGGAAAGCACAGTATTGTGTGCTTCCTTGAAGGTAAGACATGCTGACTGTGCTCTGTGATGAATCCTAATTAATGCTTTAAAAATATCTAACATCCATTGGTGTTTTGGACAGATAACCACTGGATAACATGTTAGGTTGAGTTAGTTGTCCAAATTAGTACATATTTTTGTGCTATTTTTTCGTGTTAAACATTGCAAGCTAAAAGAATGTGGTGTAATACTAGTTGCTAAGCTCATTTGTTTTATCAGTTTTAGTTTAATGTGACCTGTTTTACATGTAGGCTTGGGAATTTGAACTGTTTAAGCAGTATATGTATTTTTAAATATGAGAGCTGTGAATGCCACCGAGTACGACGTACATTTGAAGAAACTGTGAATGTTAGCTGAGAATTTCATTTAGTGTAAGTTAGAAGTGGGGAAAAAACTGGACTTATTTGACAGTATTGTGTGCTTCCTTGAAGATATGCCAAGCTGCTGTCTGAGGCTGACAATAAAACAGCGCCACGAGCTGATTGCACCACATTCCTGCGCTTCCTGGCCCCTTTTTCTACTACCATCAAATCACAACGCAGAGCCCAGCTGGGAAGTTGTGTAGCGAGAAAGAAAGGGTTACATCACCATTGAGACCGCTCAAGTGTGGCTCTGTGGTTATAAAACTGCTCTTTAATGCAGGGCTAGAAAATGACTAACACAAACTGTTCATGGCAATAGCTGAATGGTGGGTGCGCACCTTCCACGATCCTCTGGGCATGTAGGGACCAGGACCAGCCAGGGTCGCTACTATATGTTAAAAACATCCTCTTTTCTCAGCATTCTCTCTCAAGTAAAGCGTTAAACATACTTCTCAAATATTTTCATTTAACAGGCACAAATGTACTTACTTCCAGTATACTCGTCTCCAAGGAACGTCTAGTTCTGAGCAATAAAATGAATTCAGCAGTGTTAGCAGAAGAAAATGAAATTGTGGGTTACACAGCAATGCGTGCATGACAATGGAAAATCGATGCAGTACAATAAACTGTGCATATTGTTTCTATATTAATGTAGTCCTGTGATACAGAGCTTAGTGCTATGATATTAGTGCTATGATACAGGGCTTAGTGCTATGGTATTAGTGCTATGATACAGGGCTTAGTGCTATGATAGTAGTGTTATGATACAGGGTTTAGTGCTATGATATTAGTGTTATGATACAGGGTTTAGTGCTATGATATTAGTGTTATGACAGGGCTCAGTGTTATGATATTAGTGTTATGACACAGGGCTTAGTGCTATGATATTAGTGCTATGATAGTAGTGTTATGATACAGGGTTTAGTGCTATGATATCAGTGTTATGACACAGGGTTTAGTACTTTGATATTAGTGTTATGACAGGGCTCAGTGTTATGATATTAGTGTTATGACACAGGGTTTAGTGCTATGATAGTAGTGTTATGATACAGGGCTCAGTGCTATGATAGTAGTGTTATGACACAGGGCTTAGTGCTATGATATTAGTGCTATGATACAGGGATTAGTGCTATGATATTAGTGCTATGATACAGGGATTAGTGCTATGATAGTAGTGTTATGATACAGGGCTTAGTGCTATGGCATTAGTGCTATGACACAGGGCTTAGTGCTATGATATTAGTGTTATGATACAGGACTTAGTGCTATGATATTAGCGCTTTCATACATTCTTCTTGAGGTTGTTAACATTGAAATATATATTGATTGAATAAATGTATTATGTTAAGGATTATGCCATTTCTGTTCTACTTAATTGTGTTTTTTTCATCTCAGGTAAAACTCACCTGGTGAAGGAGCACGACGGCAAGGTTTAGGAGTAGGGGGAGGAGTTGGTGTCTGTTTAAACACTGTAAGACACATCATACATATTAGCAAATGTGTTTCTTTTCCTGATTAAAAAAAAAAAGAAATGAGCATTTTTAAATTGCAGTACCCTACTGTGTCTGTGTTTGTTCTTTTAAAATTTGTAATAATAATAAGAATTTGGAGCATGAACGGAGTATTCTGTGTACAAATTATCCAATTATTTTTGCAAAACGTTTTGAATATTGGTCAAATTCACCTTTAACTAAGAATTTCACTGCATATTTCACAGTATCTCACAGTAAAAGCCTACCACTGAAAATGTTCACAATGTTGGCCTCTAAAGCATTTCAGATGATACAACAGCAGGGTGGGTCAGCCCTATCAGCTTATCAACTTCAGACTTATCAACTTAATAGATTTTTCTAAATATACACTCATTCCAAGTTTAATGCCTGCCTGCATTCCAAAATTTTAACATGAGCAATATAAGACCGTGGAGTTTGTGGACTGATCAAAAACACCTGTTTTGAAACTTTCCGCAGGTAAGCAGGTGATTAAGTATGCTGTCAGGATTGGGTATAAAACGATCACTCATTGAAATCTCTGTCGTTTATGAGGAAGGATGATGAGTTGAGGTTCCCCACTTTGAGAAAAACTGCATGAATGAACAGTCCAACAGTTTAAGAATGCTGGGCCCCATTCACCAATAACTTAAATGTGTTCTTGAGAAAGGTCCTAAAAAAGTCTATATCAGATTCATCATATAGTGGTCTTAAACCACTGAACAGCTTTGTGCTCTTGAGTGTGTGATTCTGTTTTTACCTAAGAACAAAACCCAAATAAGAAAACTGGTGAAAATTGGTGAATATCAAAATCTTGAAAATTGTGAAAACTGCATAAATTGGTTTTCAGAGGATTTTTTTTTTTTTCTTAAGAATGGCTGGTGAATAAGGCCCAGTGATTCTCAATGCACATTTGTGGCTGGGGGGGTGGGGGGCACTGCCTATCCACATGCATATCAGGTGCTTCTCCTCTGATCGAACGGACAGCTGCACTTAATCAGAGGAGGACTAGAGAGTCTGGCACGCTCTCTAGTGAATAAAAAAAGAGAAGAGCTGGAGAGAAGAGGAAGCTGGTCAGCATGCCACATGCCAGAGAGAGAGACAGATTTGGACTTGTAAGATAACGAAAGACTCTTTAACGTAAGGCTGGGCAAACCTTTCACTTTTGTTTTGTGGTTGCTTCACACTCACGTTTAAATAAAGCACTTGTGTTCACTCACACTGGTGTTTATGTACTTTTACATTTACATTCACAGCATTTAGCAGACACTCTTATCCAGAGAGACTTACAAAAAGACTCGAGAAATCTATGCATGAAGGGCAAGGTTGAAAACTAATATTAAATGTCTGTGACCTTTGTTCCCTCAGACAGCACTGTGATAAAAACCAGTATGCTTCTGTAATGAATTCAACCACATGGGTTTAGTAATACTTCAGAAAACCCTCAGTAAACACAGTTTGTCACGGCAAAGCATCAACAACATCCAGAAATGCCACCGACTTCTCTGGGCTATAGATCATCTGAGATGAACATATGCTAAGTGTAAATGTTTGCGGTGGTCTGATGAGTCCACCTTCAGAATTTTTCTTTTAAATAATGGACATCATGTTCATCATGTAATGACTATCCTGATTGTTAGCGATGCAAAGTTCAAAGGACAGCTCCTGTCATGGTATAAGGGTATTAGTCAGTAACTTGCACATCTCTGAAGGCACTTTTAATGCTAAGGGGTATATTTGTTTTTTGAAGAAAATATGCTGCCATCTAGACAACTTTTTGAGGGACGTCCCTGCTTATTTCAGCAAGACAATGCCAAGCCACATTCTGCAGCTGTTGCAACAGTGTGCCTTGATAGTAAGTGAGCACAGGTGCTAGACTGGCCTGATTGCAGTCCAGACTTGTGTCCCATTGAAAACATCTGGTGCAGTAAACATGCCTCTGTCCAAACTATTTTGGAATATGCTGCAGACATCAAATTTAGAATAAACATATATAAACAAAAAGCAACAAAAAAGCTAATTAGTAGAACTATTAAATATTTTGTTTGTACTGTTTTCAATTAAATACAGGTCAAACAATATTTACAAATATTGCTCTGTTTTTCTTTCCATTTTTTCCTAGTGTCATAACTTTTTTTGGAAATGGGCTTGTAATAATAATTATTTTATATAACTTATTAACATGACACATGAAGGGAAAACGGTATGTCCTGTTAATCAGTACAAAACAAAGACAAATGTATTAATCAATTTAATAAAATTTGAATTTCTTTCATGTAGCATCGTAAGGAACAGTTTAATGTGGCAAGGGACATTTTTAAATAGACCTACTTTCTATTCTAGCACTGCAGTTTGGTGCTTACCTTCTAGCAGGAAATCAAGAAGACCCATCATGAAAAAGATTTTTTCTTTCTATCTGAAAGCAACTGATCTTTTTTTTTTTTTTCAAAATCTTTTCCTTTTTTTTCTAGGTAAGATAGACAGTACCAAAATATCTTCTCCTCCCGTCTCCTTCAGAAGCCCAAGTGATAATGATGTGGGTCCTGCAGCTCTGCTGCATTGCGTCTGTGGTGAGCAGCTTATATGCTATCAAAAGTGAAAGTAAAAGTAGGGAAGCATAAACATGTGGTAGAGGAAATAGTAACTAATTCCCAAGTAAACAGAAAGCCCTTCCCAACATTTGGCCAGAAAAAGAAGGTAGATGTCTCTGTGTCAAAGTTAACAATCAAGAGAAGACCTCACCAGATTAAATACAGTGGATTTACCACAAGGTCTAAACCATTGGCAAGCCTAAAAAACAAGAAGATTAGAATTTATTCATGATTTGACTCCTGTCAAAAGCAGCAGGGTGGATTTTGAAGTGTGTAGAGTTATATCATCTGCACAGATTCAGGCAAATGCTTTAAAACTCATTGGACAGTGCTTCACAGTACAGATTAACATTGACCCAAAGAATACTGTGACAGCAACCCAAGACTTTTAATGGTAAAGAAATAGAATTTTCTGCAATAGCAAGTGACCTTAGTCCTATCAAGCACGCAGTTTATTTACTGAAGGCAAAACTCAAGGTAAAACCCCAAGAAAAAGCAGGAACTGAAGACTCAAGTAAAGGCCTGACATCTATAGATTCCAGACCTCCAGGTAATGACTGCAAATGATTTGCAACCAAGTATTAAAATTGACAATTTAATTTATTGTTGCAGGCACTTTATGGACTCTATTTCAAACTGGGTGTTTACTTATCGCATCACCAAATCAAGAGTTAAGAGTTCTGGCTCCACAGATTCTGGGGTTTGGAGCCTAAAACTGTTGCAGGAACACTCACCAACCCTGGACTAAGCCTAATTTATGGCTGAGTCAAGGAACAGAACACCACCCCTTACCCATGAAGCAATAAAACACCTTGCCTGGAATCAAAGGCACATGGCTCTCTAAATACCTGCTGTCTGTGAGTTGAGGTAGCCTTATCGACAACCCCAGGATCTCACCCAGAGCCACGGCTCAATCTGTGAGCAGATTGACCTTTGAAAGACTGCCCAGGCTCCAAACTCCATTCTCAAGCAGCCTCGAGACACCTATGCCTAGTTGTTAACTATGGTGCGTTTGCCTGTATGGCTACTCTGACAGAGCCTCCATCCCCAGCGAAGAGAGATGCCAAGCTCCAGCCTTCGGTCCAGCCGGCCCCAAGACGACCCCTCCTGGAGGGATTGAAATCAGCTCCCTCGACTCCAGGGTAAGGTTGGCTATCTTTTTTTTTTGTTTGTTTGTTTTTTAAGTCAAGGTTCCGACGCCACATATTAAATAAGAAACGCTTTTTAGATATATCTACTTCTCTAATTCTCGAGAGGCTCTTTTACGCCTACGTTTTGAGCTGCTTTCCCAAGAAGTGCCATAAACTACATTGTCTCATACTATTTTAGCTGTGAATTACATAACCTGAGCTGTCTGATTCTTTTTCTTTTTGTTTTAATTTTTCTTTTGTTTATCATTGAAAGTAATTCAACTGTTGTCTGATATTTAGTCATTAATATCCCCTTTGACTGATGCATTCTTGGTGTGGGCATTTGTCTCTATTGACTTGGTCTGTAGACTTTAAATAAATCTGGGTTACTCTAGCTTCTTGTCAGAAGTTAAAGCAATAATAACAACACTAAATCTATTATAACCACCACATTATGATTGGTAGTTTGTCCAATTACTTTTGAGACCCTAAAAATGTGGGGCTATGTATGGTTGTAATTGTAGATGATTGTACTTCCTTAATTGTTCACCATACTTTGATGTGAATGTAGGCTGCTACATGTACCTTTATCCATCCAATACCTAGTCAAATTCAAGTCAAGTCAAATTTATTTATATAGCACCTTTTACAACAGATGTTGTCACAAGACAGCTTTACAAAGAATCCGGGTCCACACCCCCAGTTAAGCAAGCCTTGGCGACAGTGGCAAGGAAAAACTCCCTCAACAGGAGGAAGAAACCTTGAGAGGAACCAGATTCAAAAGTGGAACCCATCCTCCTCTGGTCGACACCGGATAACAGCACAGACACAAAACATTCAGCATGTAAGTGTAATTTAGAAGGTCTTAGTATTTGTGCTGGTAGTTTCCAGAAGCCTAAGTGATGCTGCAGTGTTGCAGCTCTGCCTCAGTGGGCTTGTGCTCAGGATCTTTATATTCTCAGAAGGAAAGTGAAAGTAAAGTACAAGTGAAACTGTACATTCAATCATGGCTTTTAATAGATGAATCACTAACATAATAATCAATTAAATTCAATATTTCTTTCAGTTTCTGTTTGGTGGATGACCCCTGGGCATGATTGTGATTGGTAGGTTGTCCAATTACTTTTGAGACCCTAAAATGTGGGGCTATATATATATATATTTTGTAATTGTAGATGGTTGCAGCTCTGCCTCAGTGGGCTTGTGCTCAGGATCTTTTTATTCTCAGAAGGAAAGTGAAAGTAAAGACAGGCAGGGCAAGTACAAGTGAAACTGTATATTCGATCATGGCTTTTAAAGCATGAATCACTAACCTAATAATAAATTCAATTCAATATTTCTTTCAGTTTCTGTTTGGTGGATGACCCCTGGGCATGAGCTGGCCAGCAGACACAGTAAGACAGTTATTCATGTCCACTGGAAGAGATTGAACAGGAGACTGCACCTGCTTAGTCACAGCCTGGGAAAGCTTTCCTCATCCCATGTGCTCCATCTGTCAGTGCAGGAACTGTGTAAGGCTTGAATTAGCAAGGCTAGCTAAAACCATTGGTAATGTAGGCTATATTCCTAAACAATTGCAGCTGTTATCTGTTGTTACCTACTGGCTAATATAACGTTCTCTGTTGTAGTATTAATTTAGCCTTTTAGAGTGCTAAGAATGATCCACCACCCAAATAGTACCTGCTCTGTGAGGGTTCATGGGGGTCATGACCATTGAAGAACTGGGTAAAAGGGGGCTAACAAAGTATGCAGAGAAACAGATGGACTACAGTCTGTAATTGTAGAACCACAAAGCGCACCTATATAGTAAGTGGAGCTGATAAAATGGACAATGAGGGTAGAAACAAGGAGGTGGTCATAATGTTATGCCTGATCAGTGTATGTGTTTGCAAAATATTTTTAATTGTACTATGAATAGGGTCTTGTTGGTCACCGTATGGCACAGACAACAGCACTGTTCAAGTTTGAATCATGTCATTCGTATCAGAACCAATTTAATTTTCTCACTAGAAATTCTCTGGTTAGCTCTTCTGGAATTCACGACTGGAAACAGAAAACTGGAAAATGGGAGTAATGAGGGTTTTCAGGAAAATAATTTATACTAGATACTCTAAATGTGTATGCTACTATGAAAAGTAGTATGCAGTATACAGTGTATATACTAGTGCAGTATGCAGTGTGTTGTGTAGTAGTATTTCAAATGCACCCTGTTTTGCCCAGTCAGTCATCAGATAAGCAGACAATTCCACTCTCTGCCATATTTAAAGGAAGAAAGCAACAGTTTTGTTCACATTTTTATTTAGTTTAAATTCAGTATTTTATGCTTAAGCCTTTATTCAGTTAGCTACAGCTACAGTGCGTACATGAATGTACATTTTAACGTGAATATCTTATTTACACTCAAGTAATTAACAGTTTCTCAGGCTTAGGTTTGCTGTGTAGTTAATAGGCATGTGTGATACTGATTTTTCCCTGCTCACAAACAGATAAAAATAAGACTGACTCATGACAAATGAAACTCAAAACTAAGGAGAAGTACTGCTAAGTGCCAAAGGTTTAAAAAAAACCAGAGGCTTCCCAAGAGCAACAGGTTATGAGTAATGCCATCTTGAACAAGCTTGTTTATTCACTTTGATAAGAAGTTTAATAATAATAATATTAATAATAATAATAAGAAGAAGAAGAAGAAGAAGAGGAAGAAAAAGAAGGAGAAGAAGAAAAAGAAGAAGAATAATTATGATTATTATTATTATTATTATTATAAGAGAGGCAACTTTTCTACAGCTTGTTTGTTACAGTTTTTACACATCACATTATTTGGATTGAGTGGCTCGGTTTATATTGGGTTAGCTTGGATTTAAATCTAAAAAGAAATGCCATATTGGAGCACTGGGCAATTTTTCTTTCACCATTTTCTTTATACAATTATGGTCAAAATAGATGGTTTTATAACAAGGTCACGCCAACTGTTTAAAAGGGTATTTTAACAAGCTACTTAATAGTAAATGCAAAACTAACAAGTAAACCCAACAAACTCTGATTTCAGACTTCATAGTGGTGGTGATATGAACCAGGGGTCATGATGTCTACAGCACAAACATACATAGTATAACACTATATATTAACACTACATGCAGACATTTTGAAAAGCACTGGAATTCTCTTTTACTCTGTTTGTGAACTGCCACTCGATTCATACATGAATTCTGCATAGTCGTTGGCAAAGTTGACAATATCCCTCAGTGCCATGAGAATGAGAACATCCACATTGGCATCTTCAGTGATCTCCGCATGATAGTTCTTCACAGGGTAGATGTTCTTCAATGAGATTCCCAGTTCATAACTGCTCACCTCAACCTGAAAAATAAACATGTGTCAAGGGCAATCTCTTCATTTAGACTTTTCACTCTCTACTGTACATTACACCTTTTTTTAATATTGAACATAATTTTACATTTTCAGAGATGCATAACCCAACCATTTGGGGTTCTTTATCAGTGTCTCTGGATTGCAATCTGTTTTGAGTTTGCTAGTGGAGTATAAGAGGCCATTTTTTTGGAAACTCCTCTCCCTGTTCACCCTGTTTCTGAGCCATGTTCCTCTCCTCCCCAGCCCTTCTGTGTGGCAGCATGGTAGATCAGGGGAAATGCCTTGGTCTCTCATTCTGGTGTCTTTCAAAAATTGAAAAAGCTAATTAAATTGTCCTTACCGTTGCATTTCCCTCATGAGTGTGTTGAATTTAAAACAAATTCCAAATGCATGTGCATTTGCATCTGCATTTCTGTGCATAATGGCTGGGAATGTAATGTGCCAGCTTCCTGCTAGGTCACCTCCAACCACAAAGAGCAGGCAGAGACCCGGGACGAGGTGATTGAGGCTGATCAGGTGCAGCTGTGCACGTTCTACTTAAGGAGAGCTCTCCCACAGCTCACCACTCAGTCTTGAGTTTATGCTGCCATGTGCATTAATAAATCTGTTGACTTCTCTCCAGAAAAAAATGTATTTGAAAATGCTGCTGTGGTGTTTCTTTTGTTTGGCCTTAGTTTTCTCCCTTTTTTAAATCAACTCTTCTGCAAGACTCTCCTCAGCACTGCTGCAGTAGCCTAGCAGTAATGCACTCACTCTGACATTGCGAGGTTGTGAGACTGAGTCTTGCTCAGTACAACACGGCTTTTCTTCTTTTGTCCCCTATTCTTGAATCTCTTCTGCTCTGCACTCTGTCTCTCTGAGTCAGTCTCTCTAAGTCCATCTCTGTACCTGGTCAGTGGATTATCCCAGAGCTTGCTATGTTTTTAATGTGGGGAATGCTAATTTGATCATCCCGTGGGATAAGCCAGCCACCATGTTACAGGAAAAAAGTAAATGGGAGTGCTTTTCACATTTCATTTTCATTGGCTTAGTGGTCTGACTCTGACATATTACAAACAGAATAACAATCACCCATTTGCAATTGCATTTCCTCATCGTTGCTCTTCAGCTCTGCCAATATTAAAATGTATTTGCAGCTTTGTTTGCAATCATAGTTTCATTGCCAGTGAGGCTTTCCTGTAAGTCAAACACTGTGGGTGGGACATCAAGAGGAAAGTGTAGACCGTGTTTTAAGAGGAAGTGAAAAAGTTTCTTGTTTGATGTGGCAGTGATTTTTGACTGACTTGGAGAGCTTGTGACTATCATGTATCAATGTTAGTGACATCGCGACGGGCTTTGGGCAGGTTTTTGCAGGAATGTTGGAGGAACACTGTTCCTGGAGGAACACTGCCCTGCAGCTTCAACACCAATCAATTTGAATAGTCAGGGGTTGTTAAGTTTTCTAAAATTATTTTATTAAGAGCAGCTTAACAATACTGGTAGAGTGTCTACTGTGATGCTCCCAACACCTGTTAAGTACAACCTTTTTGCTAAGATGCTTCTTGAAAAATCCAGTTCTGGTTAGTTTAATCAAGTGTGCTGAGAGCAGTGAAAACATTAAAATATGCAGGGCAGTGTTCCTTCTGGACCAGGGTTGGGAAATACTGTACTAATCCACTGTGGCCCTGTGTCTCCTTAAAGAGAACATCCATCATTGGCTGTCTAGGTCCAGTGACAGTCCTGCGAACCTCTGTCCAAGGTTGATCACAATGTCACTAACATTGGTGCTTGTGATAGCCACCACAAGCTCTCCTAGTCAGTCAAGAGTCACTTCTACATGAAACAGGAAACTTTTGACCGATTTATCTTCAGTCTTTTTGGTGAGTTAAAATGTCACTAGCACTGGTTGCTATTGCTACCTTTAGATAAACAAAGGATATTGCTCTGTGATTGCAAATCAATGACTGTTATTCAGTTTTTGATATGTCAGATGATTAAGACAATGAAAATGAAATGTCAAAAGCAGTTTGCCATTGCATCAGTGCTAAAGATGTCCCTTTAAATACCAATGTTAGTTGCAGCTTGTTCCCTTTTAGATACACTTCAACCAAACTGAATTTGCTTCTTTTAAATAGAATTAAATGTGAAGACATCACTTCCCATGTTTGACAAAGTATTTTCAGTCACACTGGAGCTTAGCAAAGCCAAACAGCATTTTAGATTGATATGATTCATAATTCCTAATTCACTTCTCATATAGCTGAATATATCATGTGAAGATGAATGTTTGATGTTTCATAGTGGGGTTGCACACATAGGTTACCTTCTCTTTGATCTTCTTGCTGTGGTAAAGTTTTCGCAAGTCTCGGCTGACTATCTCACATGCGTTATCCGCTTTTGTCAACACAATGACTTGTGGGATGCCTATAATGTTGAGTAATACATATAACACAAAGAATTCAAAAATAGATAAATATGTAGGATTTACATTTGGCAGACACTCTTATCCAGAGCAACTTACAATTTGATCATTTTACACAGGTAGGTGAAGGTAGTGTTAGGAGTCTTGCCCAAGGCCTCTTTTTGGTATAGTGCAGGGTGTTTGCCCAGGTGGGGATTAAACCCCTGTCTATAGCATAGAAGGCTGAGGTATTACCCACTACACCATACCAACCCTCAAGCACCATATGTACTCCTTAATGGGCTAAAGATCATTCTCTTAAATCTCAATTTTTCACACAGAAATAAATGGCTGACTTTTAAAATTCACATGTGAATCCCGCATCAACCTCAGGGATCAAAGATGCTAAATAACCAACTTACTCAAGTCAGAAGCTGTCTTTCGAATTGTCCTCATTTTGTCAATCACGCTGTCATCCATTCTTGAGATGGTATCAGTGGGAACAATGCTGACCAGACAGTGGATATTGTCACCAAGGGTTGGGCTGGGATTGTACCTTCTGTCATCCTTAGTTATAGGCCCACGGGGATTAAACTAAAACAGAAAAAAAGATTTTAGATTTTCTGTGTTTGGCTTACATTTACTAAACATGCAAGCATGAATGCATTTTGAGTGTGCAAAATGACTCTCAGCTGATTTATCAATTGCAGGTTATAGTGCATCTGATTTCTTGTAGATGCATTTTTATGCCGCAAGTACTTTGAAAAGAAGATTTTTTTTTAAATACAAACTTGTGTTCTTGTTTCTTCACAAAAATAGTGAATAATCCTATTAATTTGTAGCAACAACAGCAGCAAAAACAAAACAGCATAAGCTTTTATAGCCAATGTAGTGTTCAACACAGTGAGGGGAAAGAGGCTGTAGAGCTGAGCCAGTAAAAGAGAAATCTTTAAATAGTGACTTTGTAAATATTTATGCCAATTGTGCTTTAGCTTGACACATTAGCTTGGCTCACATAATGCCAAGCTAACACTCATTAACCCAAACAAACTCAGATACATACCTATTAATTACTTTTGTGATCATGGAGACGTTTGATGGTGTAGTTGATGGTACAACAGATGCAATATTGCTGAACCTTAAACAGTCCAAATAATTGTATGATTCTAGTGATTTTTTGTGCTTTTAGCACCTGCGATGTGTAAGTTGATGCATTGCTAGCCATTATGCATAATCGGGACCTGATTTAAGATAAATTATCAATTTGGTACAGATCAACACCTAATCACACTGACTTTTTCTTAGTATCTTGATTTGGAAGCCACAGCAAGCACTGACTGCTTATATACATGCTGCCAAAAGGTCAACCATATGGCCACTTTTTCCAGGTTGTTACCATCTATATCACAGTTATGTTTTTTTCTTTGATAAGAGTCTGTTTACTTTTATCATTAAATCACTGGTACCTGCTGCTTCTTAACAATTTATTAACTGTTAGCAGCAATTAATAATGCCCTAATAAATAGAAACATATTATTTAAGTGACCACAACAGTTAATTGTACGAACTGGGCAAGATTGTGGACTTGCTTTGTAACCTTCCAAAATATGTACTTCTAAAACTTTGATGATGTCTTCAATTTGTATCCCCTCTCTCTTAGCTTCAAGTCCCATGATGTCATTGAAAACAAAATGATAATATCCACCTCCACGCTTCTTCATCTTGTGTGTGTTGATCTAGAAACAAATTCAAACATACTGTATGTAGCCATAGTGGCAGTGTGGAGTGAGGAGATTATTATAATGAAGCACCTGCTCCCATTTACCAAGACTAATGGTAAATGCTGACTGTTTAACACTTGAGAAAAGCTTGTGTTAATTTTGTTGCCAGCATGTAGTGTTACAGTACTCAAGTCCGGTCTTGGTCTCGAGACCATAAGCTAGCGGTCTTAGTGTCGTCTCAGACTCTACATCATTTGGACTCACTTGTCTTGCTCTCTGTTGACTAAGACTTTAATATAATCAGTAATGTTTTACACTTTATATATATATTATTTAATTATATGCTTAACATAGTATACAATAAAATATATTATAAAATATAGCATTATGTATTTTTCAGGGTTTTTCAGGGTTTGTACATACAAACTCTTTCCCAAAAAAAGTTGGGATACCTACAAAATCCAAATAAAAACAGAATGTAACAATATAGGGTTAAATAATTTGCACATTCAATCAAAAAAACATTTCAAAGAAACTGAAACTGTGAAATTTCAACAAGTATGTTTTAAAAAAGTTGGGATGGGGGCATGTTAACCATGGTGTTCAACTCTTTTGTTCAACTCTTTAAGCGTTCAACTGTTCTAGTTTTAAGAGTTTTCCCATTCTTTCTAGCTGCTCAAGAGCTCGGAGTCTCCTTTGTTGTTTTTTTTTTTCATTTTATAATGCATCAAATGTTTTCAGTGGGTGACAGGTCTGGACTGCAGGCAGGCCAGTTTAGCACCTGAGCTCTTTTACTATGGCCATGCTGTTTTAATACATGCAGAATGTGGTTAGGCATTGTTTTGCTGAAATGATCGCTGCCTTTTCTAAAAAAGATGTCATCTGGATGTCAGCATATGTTGCTCCAAAACCTGTATACATCATTCTGCACTAATTGCACTTCCCAGATGTGCAAGGCAGATGTGCATGCTATGTGCCCTAATGCATCCCCCATACTGTCACAGATGCTGGCTTTTTAACTGTACACTGATAACAAACCAGATGGTCCCTCTCATCTTTAGCCCGAGGATGCAGTGTCTATCATTTACAAAAAGTATTTCAAATTTAGATTCGTCAGGCCACAGGACACTTTTCCACTCAATGTATCTTAAATGAGCTCAGGCCCAGAGAAGGTGGCAGTGTTTCTGGATCCTGTTTATATTTGGTTACTTCTTTGCATAAGTTTTAACTTGCATTTGTGGATGCAGCAATGAACTGTGCTCACAGACAGTGGTTTTTGTAAGTGTTACTGAGCCCATTAAGTGTTTTCAACGACAGCATCATGTTTTAATGCAGTGCCACCTGAGGCCCAGAAGGTTACAGCCAGCCAGTATGGGTTTTGGCCTTGTCCCCTGCTTACAGAGATTTGCCTGGATTCTCTGAATCTTTTAATGATATAATGTACAATAAATGATGAAATCCCCAGGTTCTTTGCTATTCTTTGACATTCTTGAATTGTTGCACTATTTTCCCACATAGTCTTTCACAGAGTGGCAAACCTCTCCCCATCTTTACTTCTGAAAGAATCAGCCTCTCTGGCATTTTCTTCTTATACACAACCTTGCTACTGATGTGTTGCAAGTTAACTGAATTAGTTGTCAGACATTTCACCAGGTTATTTTTAGCATTACACAACTTTACCAGTCTTTTGTTGCTCCTGTCCCAACTTTTTTAAATGTGTCATATATGGTCATATGTAAAAGTAATGTTTTTGATGTTTCCTTTGTACTATTTTAATGAAGCATACAGTTTAAATGATTAGCATTAAATAACTGCATTCAGGTTTTTTGTTTTTTATCAAGAATGAGGTTGTGTGTGTGTGTGTGTGTGTGTGTGTGTGTTAGCAAGCTGTTTCAACATCTCATCTCATCATCAATCTACTAACCCCATATCCGGAAATGTTGGGGCATTTTGTAAAATTCAATAAAAAACAAGAATCTGTGATTTGTAAATTCTCTTGAAGCTTTTTTTTTTTAACTGACAAAAGTACAAACACATTTTTTGGCTGACCACCATTTATTTGTTTGCTTGTTTGTTTATTGCACATGCAACACACTCAGAAAAGGTTGGGATGGGGCAAAATAAGAATAAAAAAATTGTAGAATTTTCAAATTACACCATTTTGAAACATCCTACAATAAAAATAAATTTGTAAGAGGTGAGGGTGTCATGATAGGTTTTAAAAGGAGCATCAAACAAAGGCTCAGTCTTTGCAGGCAAATAAGGGTTGTGGCTCATCATTTTATGGAAAACTTTGTGGTAGTATTGTCAAACAGTTCAGTGTTTTTAGGACAACCCCAAGAACCGCTGTTGAATGTGCATGACCTTCGAGTCCTCAGCATTGCATGATAAACCATCATGCTGCAGTGTTAAATATAATCACATGGGTTCGGGGATATTTTGGAAAATCACTGTCACTTAACACCAGTAGTCCCCTGTATGCCGCTGTATCAAAAAATGCACGTTGAAACTCAAGGAGTAAGGAGAAAACCAAACATCAATTCTATGCAGAAATGCCGCCGAGTTCTCTGGGTCTGAGCTCATCTCAGGTGGTCTAAAAGACAATGGAACTGTGTACCATGGTCAGATGACTCATCCATAAGGCTACGGCAAAATGTGTTTACATATTTCCATTTCTTGTGAAAAGGGCCTATTTCTTTGAATTTCTGATGAATGTCTTATTTTTTTCAAATATTTATGATGTTGAAATAATCAATGTCTTTCTCAGCAAGTATATTTTTTATCAAGGACTCACAAGTCCAAATATTAAGAAAATAAATGATTATTTCAACCTAAAGAGCTTGAACTAAAGTGTAGTGGTGAAGAGGGAGCTGAGCCATAAGGCAAAGCTCTCTGTTTACCAGTCGGCCTACATCCTGACCCTCACCTATGGTCATAAGCTGTGGGTAATGACCAAAAGAATGAGATTGTGAATACAAGCGGTGGAAATGAGCTTTCTTCACAGGGTTGCGGGCTACACTGTACTTGATAGGGTGAGGAGCTTGGTCATCCGGGAGGAGCTCGGGGTGCAGCCAATACTCCTCCACATTGAGAGGGGCCAGCTGAGGTGGTTCGGGCATCTGATCCGGATGCCCCTGGACACCTCCCGGTGGGGGTGTACTAGGCACGGTCTACTGGGACAACACCCCAGGGTCATCCTAGGACCCGCTGGAGGGATTATATATCCAAGTTGGCCTGGGAGCAGCTTGGGGTCCCCGGGAATGAGCTGGAGGAAGTTGCGGGGGACAGGATCGCCTGGGATACTCTACTCTCCCAACTGCTACCGCGACCCTATCTGGACTAAGCGGTTAACAAAGATGATGATGATGATGAGTCTAGACCTAGCTTTTTTTGGACAGGAGTAACAACAGCAGTTTTGAGATCAACAGGGACACAACAGGTTGCAAAACAGCTATTAATAAGGTGTGAAATATGGAGGGATCTCTGTCACGCATTCCTTCATAAAGGAGGTTGGGGCAGGATCTAACTGACAATAAGTTGGATGTTTGGCTGTAATTCCTATAGTTCACCCAATTTGGATGTTAATTCCTTCAGACGAAAGCTGAAAGTCTTTAAGCTAGAAGCTTCCAGAAGCCTTAGTGATGCTGGGTCAAGAAAAGATTAGGTCAGGCCAAGCAAACTGGAAGCTTTGAAGCTGTATACTATCCTGGCTTTTAAAGGATGAATCAGTAATTGGTTATCCAATTAAACTTAATGCTTCTTTTAGTTTTTTTTTTTGTTTGTTTGTTTTTTCAGTTTTTTTTGTTTGGTAGGAGGACCCCTGCGCATGAGCTGTACATTTTCTTCATGTTCCAGTATTGTTCAGCTATTCAATCTAAAGCTCTGTTTCTATGAGGTAGTTTGGAAAAAACTTTTTCTGAATCTTTTATTCATAATGCATTATAAATGCATTAATAAGATGTTATAAAGCATATATAACACCTTGTATAGGGTATAAGCTTGTATAATTGCATTAAGTAGTTATAGTTCCATGCATAAGGCTTATTTATCACTATCAGCACTACAATTCTTTACGTGATTTTAGTGTATGATGATCTCAGTCCTGTACTCCGCGGACAGAAGTACTGGTAGTTTCCAGAAGCCTAAGTGATGTTGTGAGTGCTGCAGCTATGTTGCAGTGTGTATGTGCTCAGCATTTTTATGCCCACATCCTGAAAGTGAAAATAAAGATAGGGCAGTGTGAAGGACAGAGGAACTGTATATTAGACCATGTGCTATTAAACAATAAATGAATAATGTGCTAATAAATGAAATTTAATACCTCTTTTAATTTGTTGGATACAAATAAATCATACAAATGAATCAGTAACCCATGTGCACCATATATTTGAAAAGGAGACTGTATCTTGTTCATATATTCAATAGCCCGGCCTGTATTAGATAAGTTATACTGCTTCTGGCTGGACAGTCTTCCTGGAGAATCTCTTGGTGTGTATGACAAAAAGGAAAGATAATTTTGATCAGCTTGACTCTTTAGTAACATTTATTTGGATGGACCTATGTAGACATTTTGTAGATGATTATGTCTTAACATGCATTGAACTAATAAGTTATATCTAATTACCTAACATTACACACTTAGCCTAACCCTAACATAATCTCAATCAGTAAGAAGGTTTTGTGAACGTAGATTTAGTGACAGATTTTTCCTTGATGCCCCCAGCCCTTGCAAAAATATTGCAGCAGCACACCTGATTTAAAGTTGCACTGTATAAGTTTGTGTTTTTGAGGATCTCTCTACTAGTAGTGTACAACATGCAGAGGTACATACAACATGCAGAAGAACATTTTGTAATGTAGGCTGTGCTTTGGACCTCCTCCCCAACAGGATGAATGTGAACATGTTCAATATTAAAAGAGAACTCATTCAGAATTTGATTAAGAATGTGTTTTCCGAGGATTGAAGTGAATGATCTACTGTCTTCATATCTTTATCAGTATAATGTTGTTATTGCATTTGAGAGAGAAGTACTGAGCTGGACATTCTTTTTGAGCCTGTGCCTGAGAGGTTAACAGGTAAAGATGTATGGTGTGGGTATCAAAACTCCTAACCTGACTGTGGTGTGTGCCTGTCCCCCTGGCCCCTACGGCGGCTGCAATTGCCGCTTCACTACACCTCACATTTGTCCCAGGCGGCCGTGCTGTGAGCTGGGGATGGTGACGAGGAGGCGGAGCAGTGAACTCGCATTCCCTCTCGACTCAGCTAGCTTTTTAAAAGAGCTGAGAGGGAACAGAGCAAGAGAGGGACGAGCAGCAGCAGCAACAAAAGACTGAGGACAGAGCTGAAAAGCTTACTTTGAAAAGTACTGAAAAGTCTAGCTTAAGCCACTGAAAAATGGCCAGCATAGCTTTGATTATTTGGTTTTGTTTGCTTTGTGTTTATTTGGTCTTTGAATAAAATATGGCTGCTGCAAACATGAACGCTACCTCCAGCGTCCTCCTTGAGCCTGGGGTAGCACATGCTGTGCTACACTGATGTCTCAGATTCGTTGTGCCTCCCAGAAACTGATAATCAGTGCTGACTGGTTGCACCTGGGGAAAACTGCATAAACGTTCACACAAACGGCAGCTCAGGGTAACACCTTTGTAGAGGGGTAACCGGTATGGTACTTCAGTCCAGCTATGTAGAAAGAAAGAAAGAAAGAAAGAAAAGGAAAGGAAAAAGGTAAAATAAAGAGCATGAAAGCAGGCAACAGAAAAGCAAAGAACAAGATCCGAAGGAAAGACAATCTGAAGGTGGACTCACCCTTATGCCCTCTCGAGCTTGAGAGTGGTTTTGTGTTCTTTTTAGTGTGTTTCTTTGTTTGAGCATGCTGGTCTTAAGTGTCTCTTTTGTCTGCCATTCCCACCATTTGCTTTCCATCTCTTTTTCTACAGACACTGTGGCACAGTGGTAGCGCTCCGCTACCTCACACGATAGGTCGCTGGTTACCACAAAGTGACTCCAAATATATCTATTTCACTTTACCACCTCATACCAGTAAGTATTAGCTCTGCACTTGGGCCCACCACCTCCCTGTCCAGTGACACAAACATCTAACCTTTATCACATATGAGATTAAACACAGGCCAAATTCTGTCCGTCATCCATCACTATGAGAAAGACCAGAGAAAACATCAATGATGTAAGGCTGTTGAGCAGCACAAATCAGGAAATGGCTACAAGAAAATAGCTAAACAGTTGAAAATGTCATTACACAATCAGGGCACTAATTAAGTAATTTATAACAACTGGTGTTAAGAGTCTTCCAGGAAAGAATGTATGTTTATACTCCACACACAGTGAGTAGGATGGTTTGAGTGGTCAAGCATTCTCCAAGGATCACAAATGAGGAATTGTACACATAAGTTAGGTCTTGGGGTCAAAACCTCTCCCAAACTACATCACCATTTCCAAAAAAGTTGGGATGCTGTGCAAAATGTAAATAAAAACAAAATGCAATGATGTGCAGATAATTTTACCACCACCCCCCCCCCATTTCATTGAAAATAGTATAAATACAACATAAGAATGTTAAAACTAAGACATTTTATTGTTTATTGAAAAATATTTGCCCATTTTGAATTTGATGCCAACAACAAATTCCAAAAAAAAGTTGGGACTGGGCAACAAAAGGCTGGTAAAGTTGTTTAATGCTTAAAAAAAAAACCTAATGGTTGATTGGCATCAGGTCAGTAACATGACTGTATATAAAAAAGAGCTTCTCAGAGAGGCTGAGTCTTTCAGAAGTAAAGATGAGGAGGAGTTCACCATTCTGTGAAAGTCTGCACAATCAAATAGTGCAACAATTTAAGAATAATGTTTCTCAACGTAAAACATCAAAGAACTTTTGCTTTTCATCGTGCAAGGTACATAATAACATTAAAAGATTCTGAGAATCTGGAGAAATCTCTGTATGCAATGTATAAGACCAAAAAACAATATTTGTTGGCCGTGATCTTTGGGCCCTCAGGCAGCACTGCATTAAAACAGACATGATTCTGTAGTGGAAATCACTGTATGGGCTCACAAACACTTTGGAAAACCACTGTCTGTGAAAACAGTTCATCATTGCATCCACAAATGCAAGTTAAAACTCTAAAATGCAAAGAAAAAAAAACATATACTCAACATATACTGTATAAACAGGATCCAGAAATGCTGCCACTTTCTCTGGGCCTGAGCTCATCTGAGATGGGTTGAGGTGAAGTGGAAAAGAGTTCTGTGGTCCAACAAATGAACATTTGAAATTCTTTTATTCTTTTTGGAAATCATGGACACTGTGTCCTCTGGGCTAAAGACCACTCAGCTTGTTATCAGTGCACAGTTCAAAAGACAGCATTTTATGCATATATATATATATATATATATATATATATATATAGAAGAATTATGAATTCTTTTGGAAATAAATCAGTTTAAAAGGTTGCAGTTATTTTAGTGGAACTGTCATTGTTATCAGGATATTTTGATTTGATAGCAAAATTATTGACATTGCCTGGTTTTCTGACAGTATTTTGTAGTAGGTTTCTCATGTTCTGCCTGAATATCAGTAATTGCTATAGTTCAACAGGTTATGTTGTAATGTGTTAAAATCGTGTGTTCTGTGTGCCCCTCCAAATTGAAAGCATGGTGTTTTTAAGTCTGGGCACCTGCCCCTCTGTAGGTCTCTGCATGACCCTTGTTTTGTATTAAATAGCTGGCACTTTATTCCTCCAGATCCTCCACATAATCATTGGCAAAGTTGACAATGTCCCTTAGTGCCATGAGAATAAGGGCATCAATATTGGCATCTTGGGTGATCTCTGCATGATAGTTCTTCACAGGGTAGATGCAGTTCAGTGGGAGACCAATTTTTATACTGCATTCCTGTACCTGATAAAAGAAAACACATACATGTGTCAAGGAATTGCTCTAATTTGTCAATTTGTGTCATAATTTACACATTAAATGGTTTTAAATTGAAGTTCAAAGTGCAAATCAAATTGAAAAGATTAATGAATAACATATACTATTTATTCACTTTTTTCATTCAAATTTAAACTCTACACCCACACTTTTCCATTTAGAGTCCCCTGGTCAGTCAAGTAGGATAAAAACTGATGCAGTTTTCTCTAGATAGAACCCATCCACCTTTCCAATTAAAGGTGGGTGACCCCTTCAAACAAAATGGAAAATTCCTTTATCTGCCATTTAAAAGAAAATGTTGTGAAAATCTGAGGAAAAAATGGTAAAATATTCACTAACACACTGGAATCTACCTGCAGCAGAAAGTGGAAAATTAAATCATGGTTGGAAATCAGTTCTCAATTAGAAGGGGTCCGATTTACTTTATGAAAAGTGGACACACATTTACTGAAATTGATTCCAAGATTTTTGAAACCTGATACAGGCCAGAAAATGGAATGTCAGTATGCTTAATCTGTAGAGCAGGTTTGTTGATCAGGAAGCATTAGTTTTGTTTGTTTGTTTTTTTTCTGAAAATGTGATTTGTTACCTCAGACACTACTAAAATTCCTATGAACAGAATGAAAGGCTCTGGGTCACTTATGTAAAGCAAAAGGCAGTTAGGTGAGGCCCTGTGATCTACTCCACCACAAACTATACGATGTGTGTGAGTGGAGATCTTCAGTATGATAGACTGGTTGGATTCCAATCACAAAAAGTAATGGAAATAGGAGGCAAGCCTGTAAAAAGCCAATTCCTGTAAAAAGGGGAAGGTACTGAGAATGTAGTAAGTTGTTAGTGCAGATGCTAGCCTGAGGTGAGCTGTGACAATTTTACTCATAAAATCAAGGAGGCACCAAATCCAAATCTCTCCAAAAGAGTAAATAAGCAATTTCATTCTGCATCTGGGGGGAAAGAATCATTCCTTTTAATAAAGCCAGTTGGATCTTCTGCTATAATTTGTGATAATGAACTGTGAGCAATCTCACTCAAAAAGTCATGAAGCTAAGACAAAAGTTAAATGTCCTAAAACTGAAGTACCTCGAAGTTAATGGGCAAATCAATGGCTACTTTAGTCACGTTGTACATATTCAAATACGATGCCAAGAGACTGAATAAGTTAACCAGGAGTTCCCAATCCCAGTGCTGGTACCCCTATGCTCTGCACTTTTTTTTGTTTTCTCTATTATCTGACCCATTTCAAGAGGAGTTGAATCATGAGTTGAATCATGTGAGCTCTATAGCAAGTATAGTGAGGGGTTCTTTTGTACAAAGAATATGAGATTATTTTGCCATGGAGAAACGTTTCCCACAAAACTCAGTGTGAAATGGAGTCTGCCATTTAAAGCTCTACATAATGATACCAATACACTTCAGAATTGTATTACAAAAATCTTTATCTGAAAAAAGACAAGGTTCAGGCCACCACATAAAGTTGGATTACTGCATAATCTGAAATCTTGTCAGTAGATCTCTAGATAAAGACATCAATATACCATCTTGGGTAAATGTGAAAGAATAAAGAATGTGCTCTGTGCCTTCATGGATCTACGCAACTATTTTGATCCACTAGAAAAAGAAAAAGACTTTACTGAATTTGAAAAGTTGCAAATTGAGCTGAAGCTATGGAGCCCTGCTGGTGACATGCCGTATAAATAACAATAATGTGTGGCCACAACTTAGTAAGGCATGGGAATGAGATCCCTCCTTATTAAACTGTGACCAAAGCTTAATCATCTCATTCCTACACCTTAATTATGTTGTGGCCACAACTTAATTATCTCTTTTCCATGCCTTACTAAGTCATGGCCACACATTAGGATCTCATTCCCATGCCTTGGTAAGTTGTGGCCATGACTTAATTATCTCATTCCCACACCTTTTTAAGTCATGGCCACACATGAGGATCTCGTCCTCTTGCCTTACTAAGTTATGGAAACAAGAAAATTAAGTCATGGCCATGACTTAGTAAGGCGTGGGAATGAAATAATTAAGTTTAGCCATGACTGAGATAGGCATGAGAGATGATCCTAATGTGTGGCCATGACGTGGGTACGAGATCATGCCTTATTAAGCTGTGATCAAGGCTGAATCATCTCATTCCTATGTCTTACTATGTTGTGGCCATTACTTAATTATCTTGTTCCCGTGCCTTACTAAGTCATGGCCATGACTTAATTATCTTGTTCCCATGCCTTACTAAGTCATGGGCTACATATTAGGATCTTGTCCTTATGCGTTACTAAGTCATGGCCATGACTTAATGTTCTCATGCCCATGCCTTACTAAGTTGTGATCAGGATCTTGTCCCCATGCCTAATTAACTTGTGACCTGAGTCATGGTCACAAGTTAATTAACTCGTTCCCATGACTTACTAAGTCATGGCTATGACTTTATTATTTCATTCTCACGCATCTTTAGTAAGTCGTGGCCACACTTTATTTTTATTTATATGGGATGTCAACAGCAGGGCTCCATATGAAGCAATCAAATGTGGGGTCTAGTACAAATTCAAATCTCTAGTGTGACTCATTGAAAACTGGTAATGTCAGATAAAAAATAGAACAAAAACCTTTTTTTGTAACTTTTTGAATGTCATTCGTGTAGTGAGTACACTCATAGCTTACCTTCTCTTTGATCTTTTTACTGTAATAAACCTTTTTCAAGTCTCCATTGACCACCTTACATGCTATATCCACTTTTGTCAACACAGTGACTTGTGGTATGTCTACAAAATCAAGATATAGAAGAAAACAAATGTGAAAGCCAAAGCAATGCACATAATATTTAAGAAAGAAACAAGAATAGAAAAAGCTCACACATATATATATATATATATATATATATATATGGGTGCTTCACAATTAGTTTAAAATCATTCTCAGTCCTAAATCTTCACACAGAAATGTATATTTGTCTTTTGAATTTCATATTTAATGCCCACACCAGCCTCAACGATTAAAGAACTCAAGTGAAATAATCAAACTTACTCATTTCAGCTGCTTTCTGTCGAATTGTCCACATTTTGTGAATCACTTTGTCACTCATTCTTGAGATATTGTCAGCAGGAATGACGCTCACCAGACAGTGGACTTTATCACATAGATTTGGGTAGTGATTGTACTTTGGGTGATCCTCAGTTATAGGTCCCATAGGATTGAACTAAAGCAGAAAAAGCAGCAAACCTTTATTACAGTGTTAAGAAATATTGTAACAACAGTTGACTAACTGTTGAATAAAATTGCCATCATTGAAGCCCAAACCTTTTGCCTTGAAGTGTGAAAGTGCAATGTTTTGGTTCTAATTCTGCTACGCCCTCAGTACTTGTTCAATAGATGAAATACACATACTGAAACACATACATGGTACTAGTGAAATGGAATATCTTTTGATATGGAACTTTGTTACAGTATTTACACGTTTAAACACAAAAACTGCTCTGAGCAAATATTACTATGATGCGTAGGCACTTAGGTTTGTATGTTTTTGGGTTTGTGTGTGTATCTCTCTCTTTCCACTCTGTCACTCCCTTCACATATGTACCTACTTCTCCAAATGAGTCCTGGTTTGTGTAATCAAAGCCTAAACCTTAAACGAAGGCATTCAGATTGTCTTCAGCTATGATTTTTGATAACAAATCATGAGCAACCTCCAATCATGTAGCCTAATATTTTATTTTATTCTATTTTTTGGGTGATTTTCCTTTTATTAAGATTTCTAAAATAGTTATAAGTACTAAATAGTTATATGGACATCTGTGGGAGATGGATGTTCCAAAACTTAGAAGCAGTTGATAGGCAAATAGATGGCTACTGTACTGAAGTTTTTTTTTGTTTGTTTGTTTTTTTTGACCCTTATTAATCCCACAATGGGGAAATTTCACCTTCGCATTTAACCCATCTGTGCAGTGAAACACCACATACACACTAATAAACACGCACACTAGGGGGCAGTGAGCACACTTCCCTGGAGTGGTGGGCAGCCCTATCTGCAGCGCCTGGGGAGCAGTTGGGGGTTAGGTGCCTTGCTCAAGGGCACTTCAGTCATGTTCTGTTGGCTCAAGGGGTTGAACCAGCGACCTTCCGGTCACAGGGCTGGTTCCCTAATTTCCAGCCCATGACTGCACCCAGTTGACCAGTGGTTCCCCACTCTACATACTGGACCTAGTCCATGAGGAGCTTGCAAATTAGTTGAATCAGGCATGCTAGACAAAGAAAAAGCACAAAAGCCTGCATAATGTCAGGTAATGATGACTAGGTTTGGGAAGCCCTACAGTAAATGGTCTGCACTCTGGAGTGACAGGTGAAGTCACAGGTGTACCTGCTTCACTAGCATCAATCATGTGAGGACCATTAACCAGTCAAAGTCTAGGCTTGTTTGTGTGATTGAAATCTTTAGTTAGCAATGCTACTTACCTGAGCATTACCTATACTAGCTACTTGCTTTTGATCTTGACAGCAACAAAAAGAATTTTAAAGTTGTTAGTTCACTATAAAACTGTCAATTTAAGATGATCTGGTTTCAATCTCAAAAAGTGGATAAAATCACCCAGCATGGCTGCTATTTATAGGTTGCTGTTGTCATTATGATGCTAATTAAGTTGGTACTGTCCCTCTGTCTCTTCAGGGTCACTAAGTAAAGCCTGCTTGATATTATCCAAAGTTTGAGAAACAGTCAGGAGTGAAATGTGCAGAAGAAACTAACAACTTTGGATTAAAGTTGTCCAAGATCTTGTTAAAGATGAGGGAGGTAAAGTTGGCTTCCTATTCCCCAGCTTGTTTTGCAAATTTTCCTGCAGTTACATTCTGGCACCTTTACAAGCTGTAACATTTAAGGTGGAACGGAACATTTGATTAAGAAGCTGGCCAACTCAAGCCCCCTTTAAAGATGAACATCAACCATGCCCGATAACCTTGGCTGGGCCTTCAGAAAGAAAGTTGTAGGCTCCTTGGAAAGGATATAAAAAGTGACAAAATCTCCTTCGCAGTGTAGAACACTATGTTTTCAGTACTTCATTTTCTTCTTACTCAATTTTTGTATGTAAATTTTGGGGGTGTAAATATTAAAGCATCAAGACTGTTATGTACCAGTTTGGCATTTTGGAATAGACCTATTTTACTGCGGCATTTTCTACTTGAAGGAAGAGGCAACAATGTTTGTGGTTCGTGGTATGTCAGTTCCACATACCAAGCTCTCCTTATTCAACGTTGCCAAAGTAAATACAGTTTTCCATTCTATGGCACCTTAATAATCTCCTACCAAATGAATGCACTTTGGTATGATGGATTCATTCACAATGTGAAAACCAAATATACCTGACAGAAATTTGACCTGCTGATATCACAAGGCTGGAAAACTTACAGTGTAGCCATCTGAAATGTGTCCCTCTAACACTTTGATGATGTCCTCAGTTAGTATTCCTCCTGTATTCTCTGGCTCGAGTCCCATGATGTCACTCAATATAAAAGGAAAGCGTCCACCTCCACGCTTTTTCAACTTGTGTGATCTGATCTGAAAACAGATTTAAACATACTCATCATATAATTAAATGATCTGACTAAATGCATGATTTGAAAAAAAGTCACTTCAAGTCATAATAATGAGACCTAATATGTTTATGCTAACTGAACACTAATACATCCATATTTTTAAGCACTTTTTCAGCTGTTCTAATATGAAAGCAGTTAGGTATGTTCGCAGTATCTTCAACACTACAGCAGTTACAGCTTCTGTTTTAGTCTCAATAGTAGACTAATACTTGCTTATGCAAATAAAAATAATAATATTTGGAAATATGAATTATTCTACACCAACTTACTGAGTGCTTGACAAGAAAGGAACAAACTATTTAATTCTGTTTACTTCAAACAACCATGAAAAAATTCTAAATTGGGCATGTAATTTCAACTAAATTAATATAAGCATAATCTTGATTAAAAATAAATCCATTAACTGAAAAAATCACTTATTAGGAAAACAAACCAGATCCAAGTCTGATGTTGTATGTGAAAAATGCACTAAAAACAACATATTATGTGATCTGACACATATTGTACACATACTTCATCCCACAAGATGCAAAACAGGGTTCCAAAGTTTATCATATTTGATATGTATGGTGTTAAAACTCTATGGTTATTGCTTTCTCTAACTAGAACACATTGAAGAGCGACACTAACTTCTTGACTCTGCTCCCCCGACAGATATGGCCGTTCACCTCCACCATACATTGCTCTATAAATGATCAGAGTCAGCGAAAGTACAATGTGGATTTTTCCTTTTGAAAATAGCTTGAGCATTTTATTTTGGCCAAAAAATAGCCTCAAACCTCCACCCTACTAGCAGCTGCATAATTTTAATATTTGCTTGCAGTTACCTACTGTTTTAGTAAAGCTCGTTCCAGATTGTGTCGTCTGTTCCAGAGCACCAATGGCATTACGGCCTAAGAGGTTCCTCTGGACAGAATTGATGAAGCATGACTTCCCTGCGCCAGTTGGTCCATGCAGCAGAATTCTGAGGACCTCCAAACTTGGCTTAAAACCTTCCAGGTACTTTAATGTTGCATCTTTTTCACTGGGAAAGATGAGAAGCATTTGTGACTTAGTAACAATTCAACAGTTTGTGGGGCATAAAATTTTGATCATGAACACCTTAATTCTTGAGAAGTACACTCAATATAACGCTCACTGTATATCACACACCTCTTTTGTCCTAATCCTAGATGATATTTAATAATATTTAGCAATATGTTCTAGCTAATATATAACAGTTATTATTTCACCCCTCCGTAGCCCACAAACATTACTCATGGTCTGCTGCAGTGTAAACCAAATTTTTATTCTATTTTAGTTCATATGCTTTTTTAAACAGCTGTTTAATGAAAACCTTATCACCTGTGATTTTACTACAGGTAGAGGTATGGATAAAATGGTTACATGAGCTTCTGTTGGCACCCCTAGAGATATTATTCATGAAATAAAAAATGCTCATTTCCACTATCAGGGCACTAGGTAAGAAGTTTAAAGCAACTGGAGATGTTAAGACACGACCAGAAAGACAACTGTACAGAGGTGCCTAAGAATCTCCAAAATCACCGCTGGGGAATTGCAGACATTGGTTAGGTATCGGGGTCAGAATAGGTCACAAATTACAAAGAGACTCCATCTGTATTAACACAACTTGTTTGGGGGGTTTCCAGATGAAAGCCTCTCCTGCCAAGGACGAACAAACTCAAGCACCTACAGTTTGCCAGATGTTAAAAAGTATCTCATCCCCACTGTGAAGTATGGTGGTGGATCTGTGATACTGTGGGGCTGTTTTTCTTCCAAAGGCTCTGGACAACTTGTTTGGATGCAAAGTAAGATGGGATTAATCAAGTATGAGCAGATATTAAATCGAAACCCAGCTGCAGCAGTCAAGAAGCTGAAACTGGGTCATGGTTGAACCTTTCAGCAGGGCAATGATCCAAAACACACTTCAAAATCAAGGCAAAAATGGTTCCCTGACCATAGAATTGAGGCTTTGCCATGGCCATCCTAGCCCCTGACCTAAACTTTATAGAAAGCCTATGGGATGGACTGGAGTGTGAATCTGAAGGATCTGGGGAGGTTCTGTATGGAGGTCTCAGATCACTTGTCATGGGTTCTCCAGTCTCATTAAGCATTACAGAGAAGAATCAGAACTGCTATCTTTGTAAAAGGAATCAGCACAAAGTATTAAATCAAGGGGTGTCAACAATTGTGGCACACATGGATTTCAAAAGATTTTGTGAAAGATTTAGCATTTTCTTTTAATCATTGTAGCTCAGGGGTGCACAACTCTGGTCCTGGAGGACTGGTGTCCAGCACAGTTTGGAGGTTTCCTGGCTCAGACACACCCAATTAACCTGGCAATTAAAAGATAAGTTTAATCAGGTGTGCTGGAGCAGGTAAATCACCAAATTGTGCTGGACACTGGCCCTCCAGGACCAGAGTTGTGCACCCCTGTTGTAATCTTTTTTGATGAAAGAGATCTAAAGGAAAGGTAATAAATAATTAATGTTTGTGGAGTGCATGGAAAAACATTGTGTACATATTAGTTTATATAATTTATGAAGCTGTTTAAAGGTGAATGAAGTTCATCATCAAGATACTTGATATTGTCAATCATTGACAATATCAAATTACATCGCCCAGGCCTAGAGTGGACCTAAGGGAAGTGTTTCTAAGTGGGCAGTATGTGTATTTTTAATATATGAAAATTACAACCAAACCCTCCACTGTAAGCTTTCTCTTTTTAATCTCTTATAAACTGTTTCAAATATAATTTTATCATTTTATAGGCATATAGACACTTACCTCCATATCACTTGCCTCCAAGGCTCATTTAGTACTAAATAATAAAGTAAAATAAAATAAAAGTGTTAGTGCTAATATAATTGTTTAATATTCTGCAATGTTTGCATGTTTCATAGGTAAAGACAAATACTATACAATTTTCACATACTAACTTCTCTAACAATGTAACTATAGGATTAGTGCTTTGTTGACCATGTGACAGAATCAAACTGATAATTGAAGTTTATTTAAAACATGACCATTGGGTTGCATGCTAATTATTCTGTTAACCTCAGGTTAATGAACTTAAGCAAGCAGTTGTCTAAAATGTGTATGTTGTAGCTTTAAAATTACCTTTCATGGGAACTAAGGGGCCAAAACCCTAAAAAACAGCTTCAGGCTATTATTTCCCCCTCCACCAAACTTTACTGTTAGCACTATGCTTTTCAATAGGTAGTGTTTTACTGGCATCCGCCAAACGCAGATTCGTCCAACAGCCTATCAGGGAGGATCTAGCAGGCCAAGAAAATTCACAAACTGACTTGTAGAAAAGGTGGGATCTTATGACAGGGCCATGTTTAAAGTTACTGAACTCTTCAGTATGACCAGTTCTACTGCCAGTGTTTGTCTGTCTGAGACTGCATGGCTATGTGCTTGATTTTGGGAATATGTGGATTGTGAGAGGCAGAAAGTACAATCAACTTCCAAGACTGAGGTAAGCACATCTCCTTAAAAGAATGGAAGTCATAATAGAGGTAAAGAATGGACACACTAAATACTATGTTTTCTGCTCTGACTGGAATATAAACAAATACAAGGTGATCTCTGGCATTTACACACTACAGTAAATGTGTAAAAATAGATCATAGATTTTTTATATAACTACAGAAAAACAGGTTCCAGTTTATATTGTCTCTAATAACTGTGCAGTTACACATGAACAACATATGTAACAACACTGTAACTACTGTTGATTTAGTCAGTGTTACAGACGGATTACCGAAGTACAGCCTGTGTAATTACAGATGTGTATCAACTTCAGTTTTGCCTCATGTAATTACACAAGTGTAACTTCTAAAGAGGAACCTTTCTGTACTGTAGTGTTAAAGTTACACTTTAAAATAAGTGGACAGTTCCTGTGTAATTGTTATATAGGTACTGTGTAATAATGGAGTGGTAATGTAGACATTGCTTTGGGGTAATGCAACACATTTACTTAATGTCATAAAAGTTACATTTTAAGATAAGGGGACATCTGCTGTATTGTCAGATATACAGAAAGTGGTTACAATGTCACAGCATTAGCAACATAAATGCTAGCTAAATGTTAGAAAAGCTGGCAGACACAATGTAAGTAATGTCTTGATGTAAGTTATTACATACTTCCTTTTACTGCTGGAAAACAGGAAATAAACTGCTAAAAAATGCTGTTCCAGTGATTACAGTGTAATTACATTTGTTTATTTCATTTGTGTAATTACATGAGAGCATAGGCTGTTACAACTATTAAGATACACTTGTGTAATTACATAGGCTGTACTTCTATAATCCACCTGTAATGTGACTAAATCATTAGTAGTTACAGTGTTGTTGCATGTTGTTCACATGTATCTACACAGTTATTAGAGACACTTAATATAAAGTGGGACCAAAAAACATTATTTGCATGTAACTTTTCTATCTCTATATTGAACCAGGAGAGACATACCTTGTGAAAGCACAGGAGGAACACGTTCTGATATTAGCCTTTGACCTGTGAAATGGAAATTAGTCATGAACAAACTATGTCAATGTCACACTTCTCTCTTGCTCTGAAGCCTCCAAGGACTCCATCTCCCAGAATCCTCTGGGGGGGTCGGGCTCATTCTGACTTGGTACAGTCATTGCTCTAAAACCCAAAAAACCATAGAAATAATATAGAATTTTCAGAAGGTGACTTCTCTAAAACATATTTATAACATTGTTTTGCCTATGTGACAGAATATGATTTGTTTGCTTGAAGTTTATCAGCAACAAACCTGATCAATGAAATAATATTTCAGTGGCTACTTCTTAACGTTAACGTTAACCTCTAGTGACACTCAAGTCTGATTGGACTTCAGACTAGACTCGAGACAGTTTTTTTACCATCTCAGACTTGATTTAGACTCTGTACTATTTGTTTTGTATTTGCTTTGCATGTAGAATTTGTTGGAATATTTGGATTGTTAAAAGCAGAAATGCAACCGACTTCTAAGACTGAACTTATTTGTAAAAGTATTTAAATTTTTACATGTTTTTGTTTTGTTTGTTTCTCCATTTTGACAGACAACACTTACCTCGTGCAGGAAGAGGAGGAGGAGAAGCATTCGATGTCCCTACAGTCATTGTGTCTATGCAGAAAGAGTTTAAAGAAAGCCAAGAATGTAATCAAATGAAGTTATATAGGCTATATAGAACTTTCACATAGTGACTTTCTTAACAATTTAGCTATGAGTTTAGTGCTTAATGTACTTGTATGTATATAAACTATACATACATTCAATAAAATTTGGAATTTATACATATAGTACGGTAAAAAAAGTCAGATTTCCCTTTCATTTATTCAGTCTTCACTATTAAGAACAAGCTATTCATTTAATATTTCTGAGAAGATTAGATATAAGATAATCTGCTGAAAACTGGAATATAAAAACTGACAAAAGATGAAGAGGAAAAAGGTTCCTAACAACAGTGCAAGATCTGGTAGGCCACCAAAACTGTCCCCATCTTATAAACAGTACTTAATGTTTTTGACTTCAAAACAATTCACAGGTGTTTCTGTCCATCCTTGCACTGTGGGAAGACAACTCAGTGTAAGACAATGGGTCTAAAAGGATGTGTAGCTGTCACGAAGCCTCACTGAGAAAAGAAAATAGATAAATCAAGCTAAGAAGCTGCAGGTGTTCTCAGAACAATGCACTGGCCACCCCAGATTCCAGATCTCAACATCACTGAATATGTTTGGAAATACATGGATTGTATGAAATATATAATGCAACCAACTTCTATGACTGAACTTGCTGTGGAAAACTCAAACAAAAAGTCAGAAAAGCTCCAGGGTCAGACTTAGTCTCTCTGTCCACCCTAAAGCACTGCTGTGACCAACTAGCAGCAATTTTCACATCTTCAACAAATCACTGGAATTTGCTCTGTTCCCACATGCTTCAAAACACCTACCATCATTTCATTCCCCCCAAAAAATGAACATTACTGGACTAAATGACTACATGCCAGTGGCCCTGACCTTTGTAGTCATGAAGGTCTTTGAATTTTTGGTCCTTGCCCACCTGAAGGCCATCACAGACCCTTTGCTGGTCCTCTACAATTCACATATAGAGCTTACAATCTTTTGATGATGCTGCCAAGTCAGCCCTTCTCATCATATTGCAGCATCTCAGCAGTCCTGGAACCTAGGGTGGAGTTCTATTTGTGGACTTCAGCTCGGCATTCAACACAATAGTGCCAGGGCTGCTGCAAGTCAAACTGTCCCAGCTGTCTCTGCCAGTGGATTATGGATTTCCTGACAAACAGGTCCTAGCAGGTGTGGCTAGGAAAGCATGTCAGACCTCCAGACCATCAGTTCTGGAATATCACAAGGTTGTGTGCCCTCACCCCTTCTGTTCAGCCTCTACAGCAGACGTCACTAATAGGCGGACCGTGGTCCGAGTCTGCTGACCTGGACCTATAACTGATAAACTATGGAGAATTATTCTAGCCTTTACAGTACCACTTTAGTGGCCCGTGAAACTCACAGACCAATCACATGCGTTGAATATATCACACGTGACGCTACTCAGCTAATCAGATCTGTGCATTACGATGAGCACTGAGACTCGAGTGATGCACACACAGGGGAGGGATGAGGCGAGACACAGCAGTCGGAGAAGAAAGTGAGTCAGAGTGAAGTTATTTCACATGTCGTGCTCTAAAAAGAGAAACTGACAAGAAATGTTGTTGAAATATGATTGAATTGTACTTTATTTGATTTGACATTCAGTTGTTGACTGCATAAGATGTTAATATATCTACCAGGTTACTTTAGTATACAGTATATGGCACTGAATCATAAAGTTAGACATTCTGATGTTCCGGACCTTTGCTTGAGGAAATTTTCTCTAACTGGACCTTACTGAATTTTAATTAAATACACTTGCTTTACACCAATGACCATGTCTCTAAGGAACAGCCTGTGCAGATCCTTAAGTTTGCAGATGGCACCACTGTGGTGGGCTTCATAGCCAACAGTGATGAGTCTGCCTACCGAAAGGAAGTGGAGCAGCTGTGCAGCAGTAACTACCTGCTGTTGAACATGCAAAAGACTGTAGATATGGTGGTGGACCTCAGATGTAACCTCCCTTCCCTACTCCCTTTCAACATCAACAGCTCTGTGGTTTCCACTGCAGAGTCACTCAAGTTCCTGGGCACCACCGTATACTGAAACGAGAGGGGAACCAAGAGAGCACAACAGAGAATGTTTTTCCTGAGACAACTGAAGAAATTCATCCTGCCACAGAGTCTGACGATCCAGTTGTACACAGCGATGATAACCATCTGGTTTGGTTTCTCCACCTCATAAGAATGAGCCAAACTTCAGTGCATAATCAGGACAGTGGAGAGGATCATTGGCTGTAGTCTCCCAATGCTTCAGGACATCAGCATCAGCAGGGTAATGAAGCATGCTTGCAAAATTACAGCTGTCCCCTTTCATCCTGGACATCACCACTTGCCTCTGGTAGAAGATTCACCGCCATCAAAACCAGCACAACCAGACATGCTAACAACTTTTTCCCCAGAGCTGTAGTGTTCATTAACCACAGAGGACACTTTGCACTTCAAATTTAGACTGAACCTAACAAACCTTTTTACTGTATCACAGCATAACTTCTTCAATAACATAATGCTTAACTATACAAATATTACCATTCAACAGCAATAAATATCAGATAGCCAAATTAGCAATCTCAAAGAAATGCAAAAATGAGCCACAAAAGTTCTGAAAAAGAGTTTTATGGACTGAAAAGACCACGATTAACCTCTACCAAAGTGATGGAAAAGCCAAAGTTTGGAGAAAAAAGGGATCTCCTCATGATCCAAAACATACAAGCTCACTAGTCAAGCATGGCGGAGGTAGTGTCATGGCTTGGACTGCTCCTGAAGGGGCTCACCAATCTTAATCAAGGTTGTGCTGCTTAACAGCAGTAGCAAAATTAATTCAGAAGCCTACAGAAACATCCAGTTTGCTAATTTACGAGAAATGCATCTAATCTAAGAATTTCGTTTCAAAATACTTTATATCCATGTACAACAAGTTTGGATATGAAGAGATGGGTATTCATCATGATATAGCATCAATATGTGTTGCATGTGTAAAGTCCACTCCCAACAATGTATATCATGAAAAAAAAAGCCTAGCTACGTAACTTCAGGCCTGTGTTAAGTGTCACTTTGTGAATTTATGTAGAGTTAATAAAAGTGAATATGTTGTACTTACTTTGTACTCTGTTGTCTGTGTGGTCTGGAGGATGTCCTTGTTCATCATCTTAATAGCAAGGGAGAGCATTAATGTATACTACCACTTTTGGTCACAGCTTATCTATAATTTAAATTTTGTTTTTATTTATAATTAATATAATTATGAAAATATATAATAGTTTACTTGTGTTTTTTCTGTCTTAGAACGTTACCTGGTGCACAAAAAAGAGGAGGTGTTGATGGTCCATTGTTCCTTTTTCTCTCTGTGAAATAGTTACAAATAGGTTATGTTGTATGTTGTACAAGTAATACTTGATGCATATTTTGCAGGTTCAGTTTGTAAGTGCGGTGTAACTAAGTAAATATCAAGTATATCTCAGCACTTAATGCTAAAAAGTTACAAAATAGTGTTAAGTACTACCAAAATGCTTCAGTAAACATATGTATTCTTGTTACACAATACAGCAACTGGCAAATGGAAATATATTCACTTGTCATTATTATGTGCTTTAGCCAGATTTCCATCTTTTTCCTAATGTTAGCAGATATCAAGTATGATAACCAAAAATTTTGCTAAAAGCATAATTCGCTCTGTTTGCAGTGATCATAATAATATCTGAGGCATAATGGGACACATGGGCTGCAAAAAAGGTCCTAAATTCACACTGGGGTGGTATATCCCTTGGTTTGGTACCCTCAAGTGTGCGTCTTCAGTACCTTCAGTTAAGGAACACTATTGTACCATATTTCAGTTGCATTGAGAAATATACATGGAAAGAGAAATATGCATGGAAAAACTTTAAGACCATTGTTGCACCTCTGAGGGTACAACTGACAGTGTTGACTAACTGTAGTCTTCATCCTATGCTATATCAATAGGACCTTTTGGTGTTTTTTTTACATTTTATACCATTCTTGGCGCCCTTGAAATGGTTTAGCCCAGGACAACAGGTGTTCCATTGCAGGGCAACTAGATGATTGTTGCTGTCTCATTTTATTTGCAGGCAGAAGCCAGGAGGAGCAAAGTGGCTGAGCCCTTTGTTGGGTCACTGTGTGGTGAAAGGAAGGGTAGCCTCTAGGATTTCAGATGTTTAAAAAGGGAACTCATGTGGTACAGCCTTTATTTATTTATTTTTTTTGTTGCTGCAGCTGTTGCTTGTCATTTTTTTTATTTGAAGCCCAATGAATGCAAATTGACTTTTGTTAAAAAATGTGGTGTATTCATTGGCTCTCTATGGTAAGGCATTAGCCGGGCTTAGGACAGGCTAAAGGGGCTCATGGACTGACCAGGAGGATGTCTGCATGCATAGAAGGAAACAGAACAGTATCTTAATGAGTGTTAAGTCCAACAAGTGCAATGTAAACTGTATAGGGTAGTGTGGGTTGACATGGCTAGAGTGAAACATGGAAGACATTTAAATGAAGCGCAACTGGTGTGATGGTAATTTAGATATTGCGCTTCATTCTGTAATATATTCAGGGCTTTGTCATATTCAGGGTTTTTGTCATATTCAGGGTTTTGTCATTTTATAAATTTATGGAGAGTTCAAATAAATGGAATTTCTTGTACTCACCTAGTATCCTGTTGCATGCATTATTCAGTGGGCTTCCCAGTCTTTCATCTTAGCAAAAAGACAAAGGGATCATTTGTTGTAGTGCCACTAATGTTCACAACAAATATAGACAATTGGAATTTCATAAATAAATAAATAAATCCACCCAAAACATATATTATGGTACCAGCATGATATCAGTCTCGGCATATTACCTGGTGTACAATAATGATGGGAAGATTTTTTTGAGCATGAATTTCCCATTTTTTTCTCTGTGAAAGTTAGAAAATGTAGTATATTATTATGTTGTACTTATAAATATTGTTTGTAAATACATGCACCTCATAAAAAAAACAAAAAACAAAACAGATATGTACAGGGGACAAAAAAAAAAGTCATGATTTCTATTTTGCTTGATATGTTTGCTAGAAAGTCATCTGTGGTATTATGGCAATATAATTGTAAAAATGCTTTTAGGACATAGAAATTACATAGTATCTACCTATTGTGTGTTCATCACTGCACAAAAAAGCACTGAAAGAACTCTTAGGTCATAAGAAAGAATAGTCTATGGTAAGATGACCAAGAGTGAACTCTTGTGCTGCTTTGGAAAACATGTATACAACTTAAAAATGTCCTTAGAGGGCAATCACAGTTTATTTTTGTGTCCTTAATTTGAGAAAATGGCTTTTAATCTTCAACCTTCAAAACACACTTAATTTTTATTGTGTAGAAGCAAAGTAGGATGCTAACATCAAGATGAGGTGCTTTGAGAGTTAACATTTAATGAAAACAGATGAAGCTTCATGGCTTACTCAGTATAATACCTAAGTTTGGACAGGACTTTTCTGGCCAGCTACCTGGATTCCTACTTTATCACAAACACATTTACTACTACAGTAACATTAGGGTTGGAGTTGGCTTCCTATTGTCCAATTTCATATTTGAATTTTCTGTTTCACATTAAATGATGCAGAAATTACATTCTGGGATCTGTACCGGTGCCAGCTGAATGCTGGTGAAGTCATTGAATGAATCCCCTTCATTATCTGATATCTTTCATGGAATTAAGGACTCATCTGTGCCAGAAAGTAAAAATCTTAAAAAAGCAATATAAAATGGGATCTGCTGCTGTGGGTTGTTTACATTGCTAGTTATTAGCAGGGTTAGTGGCATCCTTGATTTATGCACCCTCCCTTTGCATTCACTGTGTGTCCCGAATTGCACATACTGTCTTGATCAGGCAAATAATTGGAGATTTTATAGCTTTTAGCTCCATTTGAATATTTTTTCTTTTTCAAATCTGGCTTTGAATAGTGATCATGAAGTCACATTTCTGTAGGATCTTTTACAAGTTGGCTGCAAAAACCACACAAAAAAGATGAAGGTAGAGTGTATCATTTTCTTTTTCTGTATATTATTATTATTATTATTATTACTAATTATAATATAATAATAATAATAATACACTGATGACCTACATATGAATAATAGTTGAATAAAATGTTTGAATATTACATTGTGATAGTGTTTGTTTAACTTGAAAATACATCCCATTTGTACAAAGTAATACAATCACCTTTACGTAAAATTTATACTTTAACCTTTCTTCCAAACAAAAGTAGCCGAACAGCCTAGACAACTTTGAACATTTAACAAATAATTACCACACAAACACACACTTGCAAAATAAGTGCACAAAGGTTCTATCTTACCATGTGGGAGGACTGCCGTACCAGTCAAGCTCTGTTTCACTAGTTGTAGATATGTTTTTGGAGTCGACATGACCTGCCCACTCTCCTGTACACTTTCACTTTCAGCGTATGAGTCAAGTTTATTGTATATTCAGACATGGTTTTTGACATGCATAAAACTAACCTATGTTCTTGAGAAGACTTTTGAACTTTTACTGTAATGGTTATAAAGATAAAAGAGATGGTTATTATATAATAGAGTTTATTATCGATTTCAGGAAAGACACTGAGTAAGCTGTTTCTGGGAAGCTTGTTTTTAAAAGTAAAGGAAGAGAGATGACCTAGAGTCTAAGCACTTCTGGCATACATAGTGATTTATGCACCCTCTGCCAAGATAACATGGTCTTGATTATAATTCCATACAAACTGTCTCAAGATCTTCCCGACACCTTATGTTGCAGATATTAACAAGTTAAGTATAAGGTACAAACTCCAAAGTACTTTATAATTATTTTGAGTGACATTATGGTAGGTTTCGAAACAGTTTAACTACATATTAACCTGGCAAGTACAAGGTGCAAACTGCAAATTACTAGAAAATTATTTTGGGTAATGTTATGCTAAGTTTCAGAACAGTTTAACAAAATTGCACTGAAGTTCCAAACATGTTGTAGACATTACTTGGGTACACACTCCACAGTAGTAATTATCTTGGGTAAAATGCCTTGTTAATGCCTAGAACTTGAGGGACTGTAAAAGAAAGTGTTATTTTAAAGTTAGGGCATTATTCATGAAATTTTGTCTAGTTACACTGTACAAAAAATGGTTCACTGGTTCAATTTAAAAATATATCATGTGGTAGCAGGTATATTAGTGACTTTTATTAAACTAAAAAGATACTTTAAAAGAACCATTGCTTCAAAGTAATAAAGTGATAATATAATAATAGTAAATTGATAAAAGGTGGAAAGTTATAGACTTCCAAGTCAGTCTACTTATTTAAATGCCCCATTTAAATGTCTGACTGCACGTGTACAAATCTAGAACTTTCCCTCGTGTCTAGAACAGTCCTCTGATTGACTCAGACTCTGAGTTTAGTGCTGATAATCAGAAATTTACAGCTAATACATGAAAAAAAAGATTCAAAATGCAGTCACAATTATAAAACTAAGGCTAAATGCTAGCCATGTGGTGTTTGCATACTTCTGAGGTGAGAGAGTGGGGGAGGGATGGAAAAAACGCAAGACAAATGCAGTGTCCCAATTCACTACACTGAGTGCACTCAGCCTATCCAGCTGTGAATCAGAGTTTTAGCATTCAGCATGAGTCCAAGAGGACAGAAAATCAATAAAAAAACATGGCCATCTTATGCAGACATTTTTGGTTGCCTTAAGAACCTTTCAGTGAATGGGTTTATTATGTTTAGGTTCTTTACACCTTCAAAAAAGAATTCTACACACTCACACATCTCTTTTTCAAACATGGAACAGCAGCATCTTTCAGTTAGTAACTGTTTAGATGGTGTTCTGACTTGTGTTTCCACTTTAACTAGTGCTCAATTGGGTTTAAACCAAATATGGGGTCCCAGTTATGGATGGCTGTGGTATAACTGGGGGTTCGAGGTCACAACCAACTGGTGGGGGTGAATGCTTGGCCCCCTCCACAACTTGCAAGCTCCTGAAGTTACCCAGGTTTACCCAGAGCCAAGTAAATTTTAGACTAAACTAAGAAGTGTCTTCAAGTTACCTCAAGAAACACAGTGTAAGTTACCTTACACCATGTTTGACCTGACTTCTCATTTTTTACATTGGGGTTGTAATCAGCAGAGAGAGCAAAACAGAGGGACTACACATAGGCAGCTTTATGCGAAGAGTGCTTCCACAACTATGCTGAAAGTCTGTGGATGTACGTGCAAACAAAGGTCATTATATATTGAACTATTTCACAATCACAGCCTCATGATTATAAAGCTACTGAGCAGTGCACAGTCATATAAGCATGGGTTCATGAGTTTATCAGTGCATTTGGCTCATAATTTAGGATCATCTGGTTTATCAGTGCCTGAGACCCAGTAATGAGATTCACAAACTTTAATGGAGGGGGCAAGGTCAACAGCTCTGCATAGTTTGCACCTTTCCTGCTGTAGCACATGTGATGCCGCTACAGTTCTACACAGTCAAATGCAAAAAAAGACACCCCCAGCCAATTGGTATGTTTTGTTGATTTTCTGAGTGAAAATAAGTTTGCATATCCTCTACATGAAACACACTTAAATGTGGCATTTTCCCCACAAATTTTAGTCCACAATTTTTGTTGAAGGCTGAGTTTAACATATCAGAAAAAAAGAAAACACACAATACAAAATGTGCCGTTACTTTTTCACAGACCACATGTTTTACTTTCTCCATTATGTTGAATTCAGCAAATAAACACTAATTATGCACTAAAATGTGCAGAAGTGTGTTCTTTGTAGAGGATGTGTTCACTTATTCTCACTTAGAAAATCAACAAAATGTCATTTGACCAGGGGTGTCCAAACCTTTGCAAATGACTGTTTCTCCGGTCCAACATGTATGATTTTATACTGGTCAAAAAGAACAGAAAGTGACAGAAAGTGACAAAATGCATTTGTTTTGCAAGTTGCAAGTTTTTAATTTCTTAAAAATGTTAATTATGTGTCGCTAAACAAATATTTAATAACAAACAATTTAATTGAAGTCATACAAACAAAAATTACAAAAAAAAATCTAATTTGGAGACTAAAATCAAAATGTAAATGTATATAAATACTAGTGTTGGGAAATATATAGATTTCATTTTAAATTATAAGTTCAGATATAAAATATAATTTTAGTCTGCCACATATTTTCGTAATTTTAATTTTAGCGACAAATGACTTTTAAAATTTAGTTATGCATCAAAATGCATTGTAATGCATCAAAAACAGATCTATCAGATTTTTTTTTATCCATAAAATATTACTTAACTATTAATATTTTTTAATGCAATACAATATACTGCTATAGTATATGTGTCATTTTAATATTACATCTCAGAAATAAAATTCTAAATCTGTAATGTATCTTTTGAACTCTACAAGGAATTCAAATAAATGTGAATAGTGCAGATTTTTATGTAAGTGGATTTAAGCTGTAGTAGTAAACTTTATATCTTTATAAACATTATATTTTACATAGCAGAAGTATAAAGTCTTATACACAATATATCATAGAAGATTATATGAAAATTATAAGGAGTCGCACCATCTAATAATGTAGAAACAAAGACCCATTTGCATTTGCATCTGTGCCACCTATGTAGACACGTCCCTGACGCACACAAGGAAAGGATGAAGGACACATCATGCAAGAAATTGTAATTTTCAGGGTTTTATTGTGCAGTTTTAATAGACAATGAATAACAAAATTAAACAAGTCCTTAAGGTTTTTTTCTTTTTTAAGTGTTTTTCCTCCATGCTAAAATATTTAAGCCAAGGGAAGACCTATTCCAGAGCCCAGATCTAGTCACACTAACATCAGAAGATAAATAATAATACAAAATCCCAAATCAACCAAAAGTTATAGGCCAGAATCATAAATCTGGGCAGTATCAGCACTACACCACACAAAATGTGTGGCATGGTAAATAAGAGCTATTCATAAAGTCATGCAGGAGTGATTATCGAGCTATTCTCTTTTTTATTCCTGTGTAGCAAAAACCAATAAATATGTAAATGAGCTTATACATATGGAAGATCCACACCAGTGAAGCTCTGATTGGCTGGAAGCAAAAACACACAGAAAACTAAAATTCCCATAAACAGAACTATGAATAAAATCTTGTTGATACTTGAGAACAAAGACATGTATATATGTATTAGAATTAGAATTCAGAACCACTGGTTAACTGTGCACACAAAGGAATTAGACCGCCGCATTTTACTCACCCATGCAATAAAACACCCACATACATGCACACCAGTGAACACACAGTAAGGGGCAGTGAGCACACTTGCCTGGAGCAGTGGGCAGCCTTCTCCACAGTGCTCGGACTGTGGGGATCGAACTGGCAACCTTCCGGTCACAAGGCTGGTTCCCTAATCTCCAGCCCACGACTGCCCACAATGTGTAAATAATGCAGTGTATCAGCCTCGCTACAGTGATGGGGTCACCCTCTCGCTGAGAGTTTTTACTGAACTGGGAAAATCTGTTTTTAGCTACAGAACCAATGAGCCGGAATTCATTACAGAAAACGCTAAAGCTCCACTCACTGGTGCCACATGAACACTTCAAACTTTCAGTCTAACACCTCCACTCGGCCTGCAACTGCTGTGCTTGATTTTACTGAACTTTTAATATGATTTTGGTATATTTTAAATATGTTTTAGCTATGGTTTCACTTTTCATTGTTATTATTTATTTGATTATTGCCAATTTATTGCCTTATATCTTCTATTTCTTTTTTATTGAATTAATTATCTGATCTGTTATTTAATACGTTACTATATTTTAACAGTTTATTTATATTTTTTATATGTTTTACTAATAAATTTACTACTATGATCATTATTACTTTTTTAGCATTTGATATGTTTTTACTATCCAACTTCTCAATCTCTGATTTCAGTATTGGCTCAACTACATTGTAAATAGGGTCTAATGTTTCTGAGTTTAAATAAAGGTTGACTGCTTGATATCAAAAATGACCTTACATACATTTTTAATTGTAGGAATTATATTTTGGCACACAAATCTGTACTTAACATTTGATATGAAGCATTTTGTATTTCAATTAAAAGCTAATTTGACATATTTAGTAAATATTGAATTCTTGAAATCAGGAATACAGTTTGTACATGGGAAAATTAATTTCAACTTTGCAAATATTAAAGATCAATTAGAGAAAATCAGTTTTGAAATAAATTTTCACTAGCAACAATATCATTTTCACATGTGTAAACAGAATTCTTTTTTAAAAGCCACTGCAATTAAAAAATAGTTTAAAAGCTTAAACCACTTGCAATAAACTCAATTTGAACCTTTTAGCAACATTGACTCATTACTCTTCACTTACTTGGATTACAACCTACTCTTATTTTCCATACACAGCAGGAGGGATTTGTGAAACATCAAATTTGATGCAAGAACAAAAAGCTGTTTTAAGTACAGTGTTTGAAAGTGTGAAAGATGTTTCTAACATCTTCCTTTGAAACACCTACATTTGCATTTTTTTACAGTAAATGTTGGTGAAATCTTAATAATCTTCTCCAACACTAGCAGTTAGAAGGTTTGCCATGATCCTCTGTTCAAACAAATCACAATGTGCCTTTTCAATTAACAGCTGAATGTGTGATCATATACACAGTGATGTGCCAAAAGTCATGGGACAGGAACCAGTATTGTGTAGGACCCCCTCTAGCCCGGCGAAGTGCAGCAACTCAATGTAGAATCGATTCCACAAGTGGACAGAAGATGTCTAGAGGAATGTTGAGCCATGCCATCTGGATGGCCACCGACAGCTCTGTGGTACTTGACGGTGCAGGATTTCGGGTGCAAATAGACCTCTTCACCACATCCCATAAATGCTCGATTGGGCTTATGTCAGGCGAACATGCAGGCCACACCATTTATCGGAACTCTCCAGAATGCTCCTGAAAATGAAATCCATGAACGCTGCAAATGGTCAACAAGCAGTAAAACATAGTGGTCACCGGTCAATGACGTGTTTCGGCCGACCAGTGGACCCAATCTTGCTGTGTCTGATGTCATGGTGCTCCCATATCCCATGGAAGCTGAAGAATACTGCACTGACCTGCAGGATATGTATGTGGATATTGCCAGAGTCACTTGTCTGTTTGCTGGTCACAATCATTAAGCTCCCCTGGGTGGCCACTGCACTGTCCACTGTGGGTGGTAATACCTTGTATGACGTATTCCCGGTACACACTGACACTGTGGATCGAGGAATGCTAAATGAGTGCACATCTTGGGAATGTCCCATCCATCTGGCACTCACCATCATGCCTCGTTTGATAATTCACATCACCTTGCCATGAGCACGCTGGCCAGTGTTCAACTTCACTCACAAGATTTCACCTTACAACTTATACAGATGTAGGCATTTCCAAGCCTTCCATTGAAGTAGTGCCACTTCATAATCAATTTACATACTGCTATCCAATGACTTTTGGCATGTCGGTATAATTTGTGGATTACTTGCATGTGTGACCAAACATTTGAACACTTTGTGGAAAATATAATTGAATCCACATCATCTTTTTGGACAACTTACTGTACATATTGCACTTCTGCACACCTTATTGTACATCTTGCACCTCTGGACACTACTCCACACCTATGCACTATTATTATATTATTTTTATATTACAACAATTATTATATGTTTATAATACTGTTATTACATTATTGTGCTGTTACCTGTGTCTTCTTGTACATTAATTATTGCACTGCCTTTTTCTATCACATGATAGGTCTTATTGCATTTATTTTTTGTATATTTTTAGTTTTATATATGCCTGTAGATTTTTTTTTATATATATTGCTGTTGACAGAAGACAACCTCATATCTCAATTTTTGACGTTTTTCAGTTTTTGACATAATTTGAAAATACACGTTACCCTTTACATTGTATGTAAATTATGTGATCAATGGACTAAAAGAAATTACCTAAAATTATTTGGAAAAAAGTCTGTTTCCATTGACTTACATTAAAAGTATCTTTTACTTCGAAAGATTACCAGAGCAGTTTAGGCATTATTTTTTGTGTGATTGTGTCATATTATGAATCGCTACTGACACATGTAAAAAAAATAAAAAATCTGCCACATCTCACACTGGACAAGCAGTAAAACATATCGATAATCCTTGTTTATGAATGAGCAAACATGCTACCATCTCACTGTTTGCTATTAACATCACAGTTACACTGTTTTATGGCTCTTTGTGTTCTAAGTTATGAGTAAGCCAGAAAAGGGAACTCTACTCATACAGATCTTCCACATAGTCATTGGCGAAGTTGAGAATGTCCCTCAGCGCCATAAGGATGAGAACATCAACATCAGCATCTTGGGTGATCTCTGCATGATAGTTCTTCACAGGGTAGATGCAGTTCAAGGGGATGCCCAGTTTGTTACTGCACTCCTGTACCTGAAGAAAGGAGGTAAACATGTAGCCTTGGCCCTACAGGTATTTTGACATGCCACCCTGTCACGGAACATTACACACTGTATGGTTGCAAACAGTACTGCAAATTTTGTGATGGAAAATATTTACATGTTTAGTTTTTGGTGGGAGAGGGGGAGGCTATGATGTATGTAATAAAACTTAATGAAGACAAATAATTATAATTGGTATTAAAGCAAAGAGGAAAAAGATGTATGAAAGCCTTGGAAAAATACAAGTTAGGAATCTTGGTGTAACTCTAGACTGATTTAACTTCTAAATAGAGTGCTGATACATTACATTTCAAATCAAGCTTTAAGATTATCTAGTGCTGCCTCCTCCAAATTCCACATATGAAACTTAAAAAGAGTGGAGAGGCAGAGTTTTGTTTTTATGCACCAAAGATCTGGAACACATTACTAATAAACATCCATCAGGCTCCTTCTGTCAATGTTTTTATAAAACGGTAAAAAAATAAATTTCTTTACTTGAGCCTTTAACTAGTTTTGTTTTATGGGAATATTACTGTTACTTTAATTTTCTTGTTAGTTGCATTTTTATTGTATATGTTCTTTTTACATTTTTTTGCAACTTAAAAATTGCTAATTTAAATGTTATATCTTTTCAAGTGGAGTCCACACATAGCTTACCTTCTCTTTTATCTTTTTACTCTGATAAACTTTTCTCAGGTCTCGATTGACCAGCTCACAAGCTTCATCCACTTTCGTCATGATAACGACTTGTGGCATACCTACAAAATCAAGTTACAGAAGAAAACAACAACACACAGAAGCTAAGCAATGTACATGCTGACATTTAAGTGACTTAAAAACTGATTGTTTCACAAAAAAGTCAAATAACATTTTTCATTTCTCATTAACCTAAAAAATCAGAAATGTCAGGTTTATTAACCAAACTTACCCATTTGGGCAGCTTTCTGTCGAATTGTCTTCATTTTGTCAATCACCTTGTCACTCATTCTTGCGATGGAGTCTGCAGGAAGAATGCTCACCAGACAGTGGACTTTATGACATGGATGTGGGTATCTGTTGTACTTTGGGCTGTCTGCAGTTATCGGTGACAGAGGATTAAACTAAGCAGACAGAAAATCAAATATTTAGTTTTTTTTATTTATATATAATGTATTAAAATATATGGTCTCACTTTATTTGGATAGTCCACTATAATCACCTATAGATTATCTACAGATGTTCAAATTGTTAACAAACTATATATAGAAACTCAGTTGATTTAAACAGTGGTGGTGTTAGGTTTAGGATTTGGACCAGGGTTAGGTCTAGGACCAGGGTAAGGGTTTGGTTTAGGTTTTGGGTTGAGGTTAAGGTTAGGGTTAGGATTAGAGCAGGTTTAGAGTGCAAGAAAATTATGGTCAATTTAGTAGATGTAACTTGAAAATAAATGTAGTATCTACAAAACATCTAAAGTGGACTATATTAACGCACAATTCAGCATGATAAACTGCAGCCTTAAAACTGAAAATGGGTAAACTGCAAGTCTGGTAGAGCTTAATTTGGGAAAAGGCAGATATCTTTTGCAAAAGATTTGCAACCAAGACCTAAACATAAGAATTAGGGATTCACAATCAAATCTGACTCATCTATTTTGCAGTTTTATGACTTAAATAGTGTGAGCCAGGTAAGTAAGCCAGGTAAGTGTACTTAAGTGCTGCTTTACCAATATATCATAGCATAATTATGCATGACTCAAGTGCAAATAGTCAGCCAACTCTTACATTCAACGTAACACTTTATTTAATACATGTTAGGCAAAACATTTTCATTTATAAGCAAATGCTCATTAATGTTGCAACTTTGGCTAATAGAAAGAACTGAAAGTGTTTTCATGTGTTCATTTAGCCCACAGTATGAGCTTTGGGTTTAAAAAAAACATCCAAAGGTCAATTAGGCTGGAAAGAAATCGGCCCTAATCATAATTTCATATAAAATTCCATTAATTTTACCTATAACGTCCAATAACTTTTGGTGTCTGGAAATGAAAGGACTGTGCATTAAAGAGGTAATTCATTTAGGGCTCATAAAAACCTGTGTAAGCAAGTAGTCCAACAGTTTAAAAACAATGGGCTTCATTCATCAACTGTTCCGAACAATAAATTTCTTCTTAAAACCCACTTATGCAGTTTTTTTGTTTTTTTTATATATATGGGATTTGTTCTTAGGTAAGAACAGAATCTACACACACTCAAGAGCACAAAGGTGAGAGCAATTATGCGATCTTAGAATCGTGAATCTGACGTAGACTTTTTCTTAGGACCTTTCTCAAGAGCAAACTTAAGAAAAAACTTTCAGGTGTAGTTAAAAAGTTTCAGTTTTACCATCTACAGTCCATGACATGAGAATGTCTGTGCTTAAAGGGCAAGGACGAAAACCAATAATGAATTCCCATGACCTTGAATCCCTTAGAGAGCACTACAATAAAAAAAACCCAACAGTAATGAATATAACCTCACAGGCTAGGGAATACTTCAGAAAACCCTTGCCAGTAAATACAGCTCGTCACTACATGGGAAAAGGGAAGGCACAGATCAACAGCCGGAAATTCTCACAATTTTTCTGGACTAAAGCTCATCTAAGATGGACTGACGCAAAGCAGAAATGTGTGCTGTGATCTGTCGAATCCACTTTTTGTACTGTTTTTGGAAAAAAATCGTCATGTTCTCTAGGCCAAGGAGGAAAAGGCCCAACCTGATTGTTACCAGCATAAAGTTCAAAAACATCTTTCATGGTATGAGAGAATGTTAGTGCCAATTGCATGGGACATGCAACTTGTACATGCTGAGAGGTGCATACACATTTTGGAGTAACCATCTAGGTAACATCCCTGAAATGTAGGGACTGTTCAGTAAAAAGCTGGTAAGTCTTATAGGGTTCAGCTTTATTTAAATTTTTTTGAACTCATATATTTAATAATATCCTGCTGAAACATTGCGTCTTTATGATGTGATAAATATGAAAAACACATAACTAGCATGAATTTGACCCCTAGTGTCACAGGTCTATAAAAGAAATAGCTTGTAGTGATATTTACAAAACAGTGGCAAGAGTAGTGTAACCCAGGTACTTAGGGCTAGTGAAACAGCATGAACACATTTTAGCTTTCCAATTTTTCAGTGTATTTTCATTTAACACTAACAAGACATTATTTGTCTTGGCTGGGGATAAGCTGGAAATGTTGATACCCCAACAATTGGTTGTATAAAGTCGTTTGTGTACTTACAGTGTAGCCATCTGAAATACGTCCCTCCAAAACACTGATGATGTCCTCAGTTTGTATTCCTCCTGCATCTTCTGGCTCAAGGCCCATGATGTCGCAGAAAACAAAAGGATAGCGTCCTCCTCCAGACCTCTTCAGTCTGTGAGTTTTGATCTAAGTACAAATTCAAACATACTGAACCTCATTATATAAATGTTGCTATACTAAGAATATTCTATCTACATTTTTAAAGCACTTTCAACAAACCAGCCATTTAGCACATATTAATCAGATGGGGGATGTGCCAATGCATGATTAGGCTACACTGCCTGGGATCAGCTGAATGCCATGAGGAGGGTGCTTAAAAGAAACTAACTGGTAGATTGGCAGGTGAGAAGATGTGGAACAGAGCTCTGTATCACTTCTAGAACCCTGCTACCAATGTGCCTCAAGTTGCCACTCCTTCATTCACAACAGGTGTCTGGCCCAATGTTTTAGTTTCCACTTAGAACTTGTGTGGAATTCAGGCGTGAACACCATTGGAACAGTTAGCAGCAACAAAAATCTCCAGCATAGTGGTTTATGAATTTCTCTCTCTTGACCACAAATCATGGAGATTTCTACATCAACAGAAAGTGACAGGTGGCATGTGTTAAAATGATGTCCACCTAATGCCTAGACCCAAACATTTCACTGAGCACGATAAACCCTCTTCCAGTTTGTCTTCTTCCTGCGGTGCATCCTGGTGCCATCACTTACCCAGGTGAATGGCTGTTCACCTGATAAACAAGAAATCAGGACTCATCATACCAGGCAACCGTCTTCTAGTTTGGACACTCACTTGCCCATTTTTAGATGATTTCATCAGTGGCCAGGGGGCACTCTGACCAGTCTGCAGCTGCACAGTGCGATGTGTGTTGTGACACATTCCTCCTGCAACCATCATTAAAAATGTCTGTGACTTGTACTGCAGTATTCCATCTGTCAGTTTGGACCAGGTGGAATAATCTTTGCTACCCGAATGCGAGGAGCCTTGTGAGCCCAACAATCTGTCACCGGTTTGTGGTTTGTCCCTTCACAGATCACTGTCGGTAGGTTCAGAGATGTTCAGACACAGTGGTCTGGCCATAAGTATTTGGCCCTTGTCAAAATCACTCAAGTCTTCATTCTTGCCCATTTCTCCTGCATGCAACACATCAACTGCGAGACTGTTTACTTACCGTCTAATATATTCCATCCCTTGGAATGCATCATTGTTATTACCTAATCAACATTATTTACTTCATCTGTAAGTGGTTATAATGTTTTATAATGCTCATCAGTACATAAAAATACTTTCATAAGTTCAAACTAAATACTGCTTAATCAATCAAACCTTTAAGAAAGTTCTGGTTAGATGTATTCTAGCCTTTTAGGGCTTGAGGAATGCTAAACTAGGGGTGTCCAGTCTTATCCACAAAGGCCAGTGTGGTTGGAGCTTTCATTCCACCAATGCATGGACACATATGATCAACTTTCTGAAGACTGAGACTGACTGATTAAGCAAATAGCGCCAGGTGTGCTCCTGCGTATTGGATTGAAAACCTGCAGCCACGCCTGCCAACTGCAGATAAGATTGGACACTCAACCTAGATACAGGTAGGAATTAAAGAACTAGATATATACTCCTGAACTCTGCTCTTACAGTATATTGGCCTGCACACCTCTGCTTCACACAGTTCTATTAATGAGTCTGTAACTAAAGTATATTAGGGATCTTGATTTAGTGAACTTTTATATTTGACAATAGATCTAGATTTTGGCTAAAATGATCAACTACAACATTTGAAAGTTAAATCATCTAAAATACACCAACTTTTGTAAATTAATGGGAGATTCTTAAGATCATTGAAAAAAGCTCCGATAGATAGATAGACAGATAGATAGATAGGTAGATAGATAGATAGATCACCCTTATATGATCTAAATTGTTCAATTTCATGTCTTGTGGTTACTTACCATACGGGTAAAGCTTGCTCCAGTTCGTGCTGTTTGTTCCAGAGCACCAATGGCATTACGGCCTAAGAGGATCCTCTGGACAGAATTGATGAAGCATGACTTCCCTGCTCCAGTTGGTCCATGCAGCAAAATTCTGAGGACTTCCAAACTTGGTGTAAAAAAATGCAAGTGATTGTATATCTCAGCACTTTCTCTGAGAAAAAAAAATGGAGTGCAGACAGTAAGCAAACAGGGAACTAAAATTCCAAGACCATTTTTTTGAACAACACTGATTAATCCAAGCTTGTTTCTGTATTACTTATGTTCTTAAATACTTATAATAATAATAATAATAATAAGAAGAAGAAGAAGAAGAAGAAGAAGAAGAATTGCAAGCAGTGATCATCAAGGTACAAGCACCATATTGGCAACTAGGTTCCAACGTGCAATTTCTTTTGTACCTCATACTAATGATTAACTGGTCATGCTAACATGGTGAGGTTAAAATCAAACTGACTGATTGTGATAGTGCACTTGGAACAAAAATATATATGTTTGTAACATTTGGAATCTTTTAATTTTTGGATTTTTAATCCATTATTTTTTCTCTAATTAATCTAAGCAAGAGATGCTAACATTTTATTTAACTAGTGCAAAATTGACTGTTGTAGCAACCTGCTGATGCCAATTCACATCAAATTTAGCCTGCTTCTTCTGACATTTATTCTGTACATGTGGTCCAAATTTGGTTTTAAATGAATAATTCCTAATGTCCAGATGGTGCCCTTTTAGTCAGTAATTAATTCTGTGTTCCAGCTCAAAGGTAGACACTATAAGCTTACACTTTTGTTTGTTTTATTCCTTTATTAATGCATTTGTTCTTTAATTTTGAAAATAGACTAGCCAATTGGTGTCAAAAAATGCAGTGCCTCAAATACAATTTCATCTCCTATATATTTCCATCTTGGCATATAGACTCTTACCTCCATGTCACTGGCCTCCAAGGTACACTTAGTTCTGAGTAATAAAATGAAATTTGTAAATGTTAGTGGAAGTAATTGGCATAACTGATTATTATACAGCAAAGTTTAATCTTACAATATAGTGAGAATCTTAATACAATCATAGTAATAATTACACAGCAATGTACAAACCCAATTCCAAGAAAGTATCGTGTTCCAAAAAAGTTGGGAGAGGAGCATGTTTCCAATGGTGTTACGTCGCCATTCCTTTTAACAACACTTCATAATTGTTCAAGGACTGAAGAAAAAAAAAAAGTCTTCAGCTGCGCAACCATAGGTGGCCACCGTGGTTGTATTTTGAGCTTAATAATGCCCCTCGTGATTTCAGCAGGAGATAGCCCGGCCAATCTTAGACTCACACTCTCAAATGCCGCCATGCTGTTGTAACACTTGCAGAATGTGACTTGGTGTCATGTTGAAGTAAGCATGGACATCCAAAATGTGTGCAAGGTACTAATATCCCCCAAACCATGACAGACCGTGGATTTTGAACTTTACACTGGTAACAGTCTGGATGGTCCTTTCTGCTCCTTCCTTCTTCTTTAGCCCAGAGAACACAATGTCCATTATTTCCATTATTAGTCTGAAAGATTGAATCGTCAGACTACAATTCATGCTTCCACTGTGCATCAGTCCATTTGAGCTTAAACCCACACAAGTCAGCAATATTTCTGGATGCTGTGCATAATACAGTCTCAAATTTGTGAAAGCAGTGACAGATGATGTTTTGCAAAGTATTACCAAGCTCTTGTTTGGATATCCAATATAGAAGCAGATGCAGTGCCATCTGAAGGCATTCAGTTTTTTGGTCTTGCCCTTTAAAACACACAATTTTTTCTGGATTCCTTGAATTTTGTGATGATATTATGCACTGTAGAGAGTGAAGTACCTGAAATCCTTGCAATTATCACTGAGAAATGTGCTTAAACAGATGGATTTTTTGCAAAGTGGTGACCCATCCAAAGTGGCGACCTTGCTTATAAAGAACCAGAATCCCGATGCTGACACATGCAGATGTGGCAGATACATTTTTGGTATTTTTGTGAATATTAGCGCATGAGCTAACCAGCTAGGAATGGTTAGCTGTGATGCAACGATATCCATTCAAAACGAATTGATGAGACAAAACAAACCATGTTTTTAATCTTTCCGGGAGGATTCAGGGGAAAGCTCAGTAAGTCTAACAATACACCTATACCTGTAGTGCACATTCTAACATTATTGTTTTCAGTTGTTGTAGGCAGTGTGTTCATAACCATTTCATGGAATAGGTTTCTATGAGGGGTAGTAAATGCTTCAGACATGTGGTTCATATCATCCTATCACCACTGTGAACAATTCTGTCTCCAACTACTCTGAACTACTTATTTATTTAATTAATTTATTTAATAAATACTTATATATTTATTTTTTTAAAAACTGGAGAGAAAATACACTAGTATGAAGACTTGAGAGACTCACCTGTAGAAGATGTTGCCATTTCTTACCATAACACACGGTAAAACCCAGGTCTAAATTACAAGAGTAAAACATTTTATAAAATTTTACTTCAGTTTTTACATTCAATTCCCAGTGAGATGTTGAAAAGCACACTTTGTTTCCCTTTACTAAAGCAGTGCTTACTTACTTAAAGCTTAAATTAGACACTTCTATGTGGTTTAGTCACTATGTATTAAGCTTTATTTATTATGACTGTTTTAAGTACATAATTATATCCAAAGAGTACAACAATACAACAGCAGAATGTATCATGTATAGAGGTTTAATCTTACCGTGTGGGATGACCACAGGACTGGTTGAGTTCTGTTTGACTGAACCTAGGGCAGTAAAAGTTATGGGAATGTTTAGTGCGTCTGCATAAGGGCTGCCCACTTCTGCTGTATGCTTTCACTTTCTATATGAGTCAAGGGTAATACAGACTTTGTTCTGATATGCATAAAACATCTGAATGAATTTGAAATAAAGAATTTAGTTGACCTATATGTTAACTGTATTTGACTAGTGGCTCTATATGTAACATGCTTATCATATATATGTATTTCAGTGTTAATATGTTTAAGACTAACCTGTGTTTCTGAGAAGTTGAACTTAGGTACTGTAACAGTCATAAAGAAAACAGAGATGTGACCTCATTACTGATTCCAGGAAAGACAGTGAGTAAGCAGCTGGTGATATGATGACACTATTTATATAATTTTGTGCTGATGAATGCATGGTTTCAGCTGTAAGGGTGGGAAAATTCCTATGTTCTATGTGTTGTATTTAAGTATCAATGGAAAAAGAATCCTAATGATAGATCCTGTTGAGGAAAGGTTCTTTCACTTAAGGATCTAAAACATAAACAGGCAGTAAAAACTGAAACAGACAGGTTTGATACACATATTAGTGTAATATAATCCATGTATGTCTTACTTGTACAATATTGTAGAAAAAGCCATCCATGATTATTGCCCAAGTGATTGTTAAGATGTTGCAAGTTGGTTGCCATGGGGTTCAAGGAGGTTTGGGCACCATGCATTTGCCAATATAACACATAAAACAATCCAAGACCATTCCTCCATGCAAAATCTCTCCAGATGCCCATCCATGGGAATGCTCCTCTTCAGCCTTAGTCTACAGGCTTTCAATAGGGTTAAGGTCTAGCTCGAGTCTAATGTTTGATTGAATATTTGAGTCCATATGTTCTACCAAAATTTGCAGGGCCATTTGAAAGAAAAACTTTTCCTATTTCATTTACTCCTATACTTCACACTGGGTATTTATGATAATTGTGGCTTCAAGGTCACAGTAGTAATGCACCACCCAAGGCCCAAGCACTAGGGGGCAGTGAAGTCTAGAGTATTTGCATTTCACTACAGAAGTAGAGTTCTGGTGAAAAAAATAGCATTCCAGTTGCCCTATTGGTGGCTTGCAAAGTGGATAAAACAGGGTACTCTGTGATTTTAAGGGGGATTTCAAACCATAGGTACTGAAAATGTTCACTTAGGAGGAGTTTTAAATAATACTTTTACCATTAATGCAAGAAAGTGTACCCATCAGTCATTTCCAGTGGCATAGTTTGGTTTTGCCTTTTATGTATTTTCTTTATTATTAATTTGTTTTACTACTTAAAATATATTTAAATGAACTAAAAGTTACATATGTTATTACATAACACTATTTCATATGAAACTTTGTCATTTTAATTATAAGCAGCCAATTTCTAACAATGCCTTTATAGGATTTGGTTACAAACACTTTGCCTGATGGCTGAGACATTGTTTTACAATAGTCTAAAGATAAGGTTTTGCCCTACAGTGCATTTTTAAAATCACATGTAGGTCAGAAACATTCATACCGTACCCCTTTAATTTTCCTACTTTCCAGTACAGTATGAATGGACTAAATATTCTGCAGTTCTATGTTGAATCTAGCCTGTTGTATTTTTTTTATTCAGTTGCTAAATTTTCTGTCATGTATTTTACATGCTTGAGGTGAATAAACCTTTTACAGGTAAAAAAAGAAATGCATTTAGCTAATTATTAAAAAAAAAAACAATAATGTTAATGTGAAAAGAAAATAGATAGAACAGAAGTTTTTCATTTTTGCCAGATTATAACAATGAAACATGACAGAAGGTGGTAGGTACCAGTGGGCTGACAAAGAAATGAAAAATTGCCTTTGTTTTTATACTTTACCTTTAAAAAACATAACAAAGATTACCTTATCTTTAATCTTTCTACTGTCATAGACTTTTTCCAAGTCTTGGTTGACAATCTGACATGTTTGATCCACTTTCGTCAACACAATCACTTGTGGTATTTCTACAAAATCAAGATACAGAAGATATAAAAAAGAAATGCAAAGTGAAGCAATGTAGGACTGGTTGAATTAAACATGCTGTAGATGCTTTACAAAGAGTACAATATCAGTCATACATCTCAATGCTTTAAACACAAATACACATTTGACCTTATTGAATTTCATGAAAATGTTCCACATCAACTTCGAGAATCAAAGATGTCAAATAATTAAAGATGTTAAATAATCAAACTTACTCAGCTCTGTGGCTTTCTCTCGAATTGTCATCATTTTGGCAATCACTTTGGGATTCATTATTGAGAGAGCATTTGCGGGAAGAATGCTCACGAGACAGTGAACTTTATCACACAGATCTACGTTTTTATTGTACTTGGCGTCATTCTCAGTTATAGCGCGCAGAGGATGAAACTAAAAGAAAAAGAAAAACAGATATTCTTGCTATGTGATATATATTGTACTAAAAATGAAAAACTTACACCATTATTATCATGATCCTTAAACGCAGTTCATGATAAATGTTATCCAGGCAGCAACCAGGAACATAAACATTTTTATTTACCACAATCAAGTTACAAGTTGCCCATTTATTTTTGGGGCTTGAAATGAATGCCTATGAATCATGATTTACCAAAAATAAATTAAAGCCCATATTTTGCACTTTAAATTCAAAGCCACTGCTTCAGATCTGCTGTGCTAGGGTACAAATACAAAGCAAACAAACAAAAAAAGTGTTACTTTACTGAACTGCTTCTTGCATACAAACAGTCACCATATATACATATACTACAGTTGAAAATAATGAGTAATATTAATATAATAAACTTCATGAATTGTATATAATAAAACTATCCATATATTTCAGACTGTCTGTTATCTTTTTACTTTTAATTAATATTCAGATGTAAATAACACCAAAATAACATCCCACCACTTTTAATGGTGTTATTAAAAGTCAATTGTTCAGTATGATATAACTGTACTTCATTTTATGGAGTCTGTACATGGGGAGTCAGTACTGGGCAGATTTGTATGTATTTTCTTGCAATGTTACTGTTAAGATATCCTGGAATGCTCTAGGGCAAACTACCATTGTATCAACATTACACAATGACACCAAGCTGGGAAAGTGGCTGGCACATTTCATTTGAAAAACATGTCAACCATGGCATCTTTTTTCATACTGTTGCTAACACAATGTTTTTGACCATTCTATGTGCTTGGAGCAGAAAGCTAACTAATTTGTTATGTCAAATTGCACTGAGTGACTAGGGTGTAAGAAGGGGCATTTTATCCACCCAGAGAGTTTGAGACCAATCATGCTCTCTTGATATAGTGTCATTTTGGGATGTTCCCTTACTTCTTTGTGGGGTTGTGGTGGTCTGCATAAATGACATTCTTCTACTCGCCCAACATGTAGGAGGGCAGTGTTATATATGCTTACAAAAAAATCAGCAATACATCAAGGCCAAATATTCCAGTTTCACCAAACCACTATTTTCTTTCTCTGGTAAATAATCAGCTCTGAGGGGGGCACATATGGAGACTTACAAAGAGAAGGCAGCCAGATTGTGGCACAGGCTACAAAACTTAAACTACAAAAAATTCCTTGATATTGTGAAATTTTACTGTTGCACTATTTGCAAATTTAGTGCTTTTGTCTGTCCTCTTACATTCCTCCTGAAAGGCCAGGCTAAGATTCTACGGCAATATCCTGACCCTAATCATCATCATCTGTGGTGGAGGTTGATGCCTCCAAGCTGGGAATTAGGCAGCAAAGGGACAAAGGGACCATCCCAAATTATATCACAGTCACAGAAGTGCATGATCACTTTATAGTGTGTGCTCATAATTCAGTCAGGACTGGTCATCCAGGTATTCCTCATACAACACAGCTTTTTACTGAGAAAATACTGGTGGCTCTTCCTGAAGCAGGATGTTGCAAACTATGTGGTCATTTTTATTATGTGCCACTACAAAAACCCATTGGTCTTTAATGGGTAGGGCTTCAGCACTGTAGCAGCGCCAATCATGTTTCTATTCAAAAGAGGGAGCAAATGCATGTAATTAAATGCAGAGGTGGAACAAGCTTTTTGAGAGCTGGAGAGGTTTCAGCCACCATGCTTAAAACATGGATCCATTGCTACCTTTCATAGTGGAAGTGGATGCTTCTGAAATGGTGGCAGGGGCCATATTTTCTCAACAAAAGGGTCTCCAACATAGCAAAATTATGATTTTGGCAACTAAGAGCTGTTGCCCATAAAACTGGCATTTAGGGAGCAATCTGTCCTTTCACAATACCTACTGATCGCTGGGACCTGGAATATATTTGTTTCATTAAAAGTGTGAATTCAAGGCAAGTCAGTTGGGAAATATATTTTCCATGATATGGTTTTATTATTTACTGACCTGGGTCACCAAATGGTAACATAACACTCTCCAATAATTGTGAGAAAGAAAAACATTGAGAAGGATGGTGCCATCATTAAGCCTTCATGCATTATGGCACGTGTTCAGTAGGGGGGAATGGATGATGACAAAAGATGGGCCATAAAGGAAAAACCTGCTCCTGAAAACTGTCCTAATGATGAAAAAGTACATGCCACAGGTCTGTTGAGATTTTGAAATGGGCCAACACTTTACTAGCCACAGGACATCCTGGCACAGCATGCCCTGCAATGTTACTTATTTACAGCTACACGTAAGGCTCTTCCAATCCCACCCAGACCCTTGTCACACCTTTCTATTAATGATTTTATGGACCTCTCCCCCTTGACAAGGTCACTCGACTATCCTAGTCATCATTGATACATTTTCTGAAGCCTTTCCTAAAGCCTTTCCTTTCTATAGGATCTAGAGAATTATATAGATATTCAGAAAGAGTTATATATAGAAGTTCTTGTTTCTGATTAGAGGCCCTGCTTGACATCTAAGGTGTGGAAAACTTCCATGGACATTGGGTGTTATTGTCAGTCTCACTTCTGGCCACCATCCCCAGACTAATGGGCAAGTCAAGAACCCAAAGCAGAAAATGGAGAGGCTTTGAGACATTTCCATAATAAGCAGAAGGAGTGCATCTGATTTCTCACTTGAGCTAAAATGTACTCAAAATTCCCTTTACCACACATCTGCTGGCACCACAACTTTCCATTGTATATTAGGTTATCAACCAACATTATTTCCCTGGAATTCTACTAGGTCACTATTAGGTCTCATCCAGTTTTCATGTGTCATGATCAGCTTACTCCTTGTCCCTGGGGCGTCATCCCAAGGCAGGAGAATTGTTGCACCTGGAGCTACAAAAAAGGGTTCTGTACCACTGTCAGTCAAAACCAAACAAGGTATTGGCACTCTGACAAATCGTGCCTTTGTTTGTGTTTTTTCTCTGCCCCTTTTGGACTTTTTTGCCTTGGTTTATCATGCTTATCAATGGGGATTGGAGGAGTTGTTTGAAGTTGACTATTGTAGCTACAGCACAATATAGAAAGTAATGTATGGTTTGCAGCATAGAATGGCCAGTAAATGCGTAAAAATTCAGGCTGTTACATTCACTTGAATTTTCTTATTTTGTTATTGATGCATTTATATTTATTTTTAATTTTATAAGTGGTATCCACCAACATCAAAACAAAAAACTTTGATGGATTAATATGCAATATAAAACACACAAAACATGAAAATTACTATTTGCAGGTGTAGAAATGAAATAAAACTTGTTGCTTTGATATTTACCAAATAAAAGTAAGAATAGTGAAACCTGGCTACAGACTAGAACACCAATATTTTACTTTGATTCGATTTCACACTTTGTTTTGATAAAAATGCAAATGGATAACATATTAATTCATATATAAATTAAGTTACAGTTTGTGTGTACTTACAGTGTACTTATCTAATATGTGTCCCTCTAATACTTTGATGATGTCATCAGTTTGTATCCCACCCAGATCCTCTGCCTCAAGTCCCATGATGTCAGTGAAAACAAAAGGATAATGTCCACCTCCACGCTTCTTCAGCTTGTGAGTTTTGATCTAGGTACAAATTAACATACTTCATTATGAAATACAGAGAGGAAAATATTTCTGAAATTTCTTCCACTGATGCTTGCAAGGATGGCAGCATGTACAGTGGTGCTTTATGAACACTTTAGAATTAGAATTTTCTATATTTCTGCATACATTCAAACTAAAGCTTCATCAGATTTTCACATAAGTCCTGAATGTAGATAAATAGAACCAAATTAAACAGATAAGATAAAAATATTAGACTTGGTAATTTATTTATTAAGGAATATGATCCAATATTACATATCTGTGAGTGGCAAAAGTATGTGAGCCTTTAGGATTAGCAGAAAATTGGAAGGCAAAATTAGAGTCAGATGTTTTAAATCAATGGGATGTCAATCAGTGAGTGTGTGACCACCCTGTTTTATTTAAAGAACAGGGATCTATCACAGTCTGATGTTCACAACACATGTTTGTGAAAGGGTATCATGGTGTGAACAAGGGATATTTCTTTGAGGACCACAGAAGAAGAGTTGTTGATGCTCATCAGGCTGGAAAAGGTTACAAAATCATTTCTAAAAAGTTTGGACTCCACCCATCACAGTCAGACAGATTGTGGACAAATGTAGGAAATTCAAGACCAGTGTTGGTCAACCACTCCTGGGGAGAGTAATAAAGATTACACCAAGAGCAAGACATGTAATAGTCCATGAGGTCACAAAAGAACCCACAATAACTTTGAAGCAACCAAAGGCCTGTCTCACAGTGGTTTATGTTTATAAGTCCACCATAAGGAGACCTCTGAACAACAATTATGTGCATGGCAGGGTTGCATGGAGAAAGCCACTGCTCTCCAAAAAAACATTTCTTATTTACAGTTGGCTAAAAGGTCACGTAGACAAGCGCAAAGGCTGTTGGAACAATGTTTTGTGGACAGATGAGAAACAAAATACACATACATTTGCCCTTGACAGATATGTAATATTAGATCATTTTCCTCAATAAATAAATAACCCAGTCTAATATTTTTGTCACGTTTTTGTTTAATTTGGTCTTATCTACTATTAGGACTTCTTTGATAACCAGATGACGTTTTAGGTCAAATTTATTCAGCAATACAGAAAAGGAGTCACAACTTTAAAGCACCACTGTAGGTCAGTTGCAAGTGTGAAATGGCTTTATTTGGGGCAGTCCAACACTCATAATCCACAAAAAAACAAACAAACAAACAAACAAAAAAAAAACAGAAAGACAAACAGGGATGAATCAACATAAGAAAAAGAGGCTCAGAACTCAGGCTAGCAACACAGACTTCATAAACACTAAACCAAACAAAGGGGTTTTTAAGTGGGCAGAGCCAGGGAGAGTCCAAGTAGAGTCACCCCACCACCCCCACCCCCCTCCCTTAAGGGATGCACCACACTGTGCCTGACCTGGACCATGAGGAGGCACAGCCACAACCAACAGAAAGTTCAGAGAGAGGTAATTCATCAACTGGGATAAAAGAAGTGATGGGGCAGGACCAGGAATGTGGAGCAGCTGTCGGGAGCTGTCAGTCGAGCCAACCATAGGCCTGGCACTGAAGAAGCAGCTCTGGGAGCTGGTGCAGGAGCAGCAGTCCTAAAAGTTGGCACTGGAGCAGCTCTGTGAGTGGCGCTGACATCTCAGGGAGCCTCATGTCTCTGTTACCTTTCTGTTTTCTCCCTTTTAGTTACGCTGTAATAACTAGACCTGCCGAAGTTTCTGCTGCACTCTGTTAACACTAAGTTGTGATCAGTCACTCTTTACAGAGCTAACTTTGTGTTTTCTTTTTCTCTTGCCCGAGTTAAACAGGTGCCCATCCTGTGCAGATGTTGCTGTCCTGATGCTGTTGCTTCTTCTGCCTTGATCGGGTGCCCACTGCTCACCAGCCCTCTTGACCAACATGGAGCTTCTCACCATGCAAACCTGCATGAACTGACCTTTCTGATGATACTGCTGCTGCTTCACTTGTTTTGAGCTGTTTCTGTATTTTAATATTTTATACATATGCTATCCGGTGCTTTTGAGTCTTGGAAGGAAGGTTTCTTCCTCTTGCTCTTAGGGAGTTCAGACCCCTTCCCCTGAGTGGATAAATCTGATGAAACATGAAACATGAATTGAAACAGAATTCAAAAAGAACTCAGTTAAAACTTGGTAAAGGTGTTATCTACTATTGTCATCCTATATTCATCAGTATCATGTTGATTTTGTATTTGAAACCTAAACGTTGAGCCAGACCATTTTTTGGGCCTGTGTACTTGACGGAAATGTGCTGGTAATGAACATATGAAGCTCTTAAAAATAAAAGAACAGACAGACAGACATTTCAGGTCATTTTATCATTTAAGATGCATTTAGATCTATCCTATTAGGAATTAAACCTGTTGGATTCCCTTACAGTTACTTACCTCAAGAGTGAAGCTTTTTCCACTTTGTGTTGTTTGTTCCTGAACACCAATGAAATTGCGACCTAAGAGGATCCTCTGAACAGAATTGATGAAGCATGATTTTCCTGCACCAACTGGTCCATACAGCAGAATCCTTAGGACCGCTGAACTTGGTTTCAAACTATCCAAGTTTTCCAATATTACCTCATTTTTCCTAAGAAAGATCAATTGTTAAAGTTAGATAGAGTACTGACATGAAGCAGGAGAGTACTAAAATTAGAAGATCATTTTTGGGTGTTGTCAGGCACAGAGACTAACCCAGACTCCATCTCCCAGAATCCTCTGGGAGATCACATGACTCCTGACCTTTCCTCGCACTCCAATTAGCCACTTTAAAATGACCAGTTTAAATTCTCAGCAGAATCTCCAATTTGGAAGAATTTCATACAAACGGGAGGCAAGCCTTTTTTTCTTAAGGCAAGGTGTTGGGGATATTTTCAAGGATCAAGGTTTACAGTCTTATACAGGATTTAAAAGAATCATATAATCTTCCCGGCCATTCTTACTTTTTATCTTTTATGGTTAAAAAGTGCTTTACAGGCCAATGATGTTCCATGGGACCTTAAGATTAATGGATTATCTGACTGTAAATTCAAAAGTTTCTTCTTTTTACAATAGTTTACTAGCTCACTCATCCCATAAGCTTCCAATGACATTAACACTAACATTTGGAAGTAAGAATTGCCCACAAGTCAGTTAACCTGGGAGTGGATTTAGCAAGGTATTCTTACTAGTAAAAATTTAGCACATTGTTTCATTCACTATAAAGGTATTCTCAAAGGATATATCACCCCCTATACTTTATTGTAAATGCAATGACTTTAATACTCTGTTAGAATTGCGATGCGAAAGGTATTTTTGTGCATGTTTTTTGGCTGTAAACCAGTTGCTAAATTATGGGATTTTGTTCTGCATATGGTGTCAGCTTTAACCTTTAGAACCCTAGAATTTTTGGGATTTTTTGGTATTTAGGGTCAATTACAATTGCAATTATAAAATATTTATATGTGACAGTCACACATGCCATATGTTGTTATTTTCAGGAGACCCTGGGCTACTCAGATATGCCATTGTTTGACATGTAAATGCTATAAAATTTGATATCCTTATTAATTTTGATGGTGATTTATTCTATTGGTTATTAGGAGCAAAAATAAATAATTAGCATAAGGCAGACATGTTTTTTTTATTGATTTTCTGTCCTCTTCATGCTGAGTGCTAAAACTAATATGGAGGCCAAAAAGCAGAGCAATAATATCAGACTTTTAGGTGGTTTTCCAAGCCAAATTACTCACTGATGCGGGTCTGCTGAATGTCCTGATATGTGAATCATGTTTGTACCTCAAACTGTTCTGAAGTTATGAAGGCTAGAAGTGACCTACCATTTTGCCTGCAAATTGCAGACTCTGGGCCCTAAGTGTTAAGTAACAAAACCTTTGTAAAGCAACCCAACTTCTGTCTGTTGAATGATTATTATCTTCTCACACACTCTAAGTCAGCAGAGAGTTTTATCTACAGCTTCAACAACTGCCAAAAAATCATGGTTTGAGCCAGGAAGTTTTCTTAAAAGGATGTGGTTCGTAACTGAACGATTAGTGACTGGACAGATATTTTTGATAGGCTTTCAGCTTTAAACATCTAATAAAATTTAATGAGATCATGGTGTAATTTCAGGTATACGGATGTGTTGACTTGGCATACGTTTGGATGCTTGTGGCTGCTGGGATGCTTCAGAACATGTGCTTCAATGTCTGTAGGTTGACTGCCATATTAGGAATGTATGGTTCATTTTATCCTGTAGTTAGTTTACTCATTTAAGGTAGACCAAGTCCAATGTGAGTTTTATTGGGGAAAAAAAAATCAAATAAAAATTTTTGATCTAAAAAAAAAGAAGATAATTTTTGCATACTGTAGGTTACATTGGTTACTGAATAAATGCATGCAGTCTTGGTTCTCAGTGGCTGCTGATGTCCACTGATTTTTTTCCTATGAGTTCAAAGGAACAGCTCAGCAACAAATCAAAGATACATGATTTTCCAATTACACCAAATGCAACCAGTCAGCTAAGACATGTTTGGTGGCCAAGTTTGGTTTCTATAATTTAGAACTGTAGCTGCAAAGCTAACATTGCTAACAAACACAGGAAGTCAACATTTACCTGGACTGTTCCCATAAATACATGCCCTTCTCTCAACTCACTCAAACTGCATCCTGGTATTAATTGAGATGGCATTTTGCAGTATAACTCAAAAACTTCAGTGTAACTAAAAGAAGTAACAGTAACCATCTAGGATAACCAGAATGACATATTTCTTTCGAGCTAATTATTAGCTTTGATAGCTTGCTGAGTTTCTCATTTTCTCTGCATCGAGACTCGATTCTGATTGTCTGCCTGCTTGAGTCCACCAGGGAGGAAGAAAGGTAGGTAAGTAAGTAAGTAAGTAAAAAAATAAATAAATGAATAAATAAGTGTGGCTGGTATAAGGAGAAGTGAGCCAGGACCTAGATGGCTGTGGGTTCAAACCCCAATCATGTGCTTCTAGAAGATCCCTGTTCACAATACTTCTCATTACAGGTCACAGTTTATGTGCAGACAGAATCCATCTATTCTCTCCTTTCCATGTACATCAGTTTTGTACCAATTAATTTGAATTTCATGCTATCACCATATCCCCATTTGTACACTTTATAAATATTTCGATCTATTGTCCTCCAGGCCCTCTTGGCAACTTCATAGAAGAACTTGATTGCATCCATAGCTCGTTTCTTGAAGACAGCTGCCTTTTGATCCTGCTTGGAGAACTCAATCTCCAGAATGACTGCACTTTGACATTGGTCACCCACCATCTCAGGTCGTATGATTCCACTCACTTGTAGTCACCACATACACAGAGCTGAAACATCATAGTGTTACAGGATGGCAGAGAGGCGGACCCACGTGCACAGAGGAAAACCCATGAGAAAGAGTCATAAATGAATTTATTGAGGTGATGGAGTGCAAATTGAGTGATTGTCCACATTGGGGTTGAGGTAGCTCAGTGCCAGGCTCGAATCGCTGATGTACTGATTGGCGGTCTAAGGAGTTATTGCCATGCCACAGGGAAACACAGGCGAAAACAGGAAAAAGTAAAATAAAAGATAATCAGAAAACAAAAATTACTTTCTCTGTGATTATGAGAGGAAGGTCAACTTTATGTTTAACCTGTTTGCTCTTTGTGGAGCAAACACTTTTTGTATGGCTTGGAGCCGTTTCTTGTTCAAGCCTTTTTTTGGCTTTTAAGTAGTTTTGGGGCAATTTCTCTCTTTTGTTTTTCCAGCCCTCTTTTATTTTCTTTTTTCCTTTCTCCTTTACTTTTTGTTTAAATATCCACCAGGACTAAGTACTGTACCAGTCACCCCTCTACAAAGGTGTGATAAAGCGCTGCTGTTTGCCACAGCCTTAATTAGAGGAGTCCACATGTGTGCCAGTTTGGGCTTAATCAGCCCGAGGGCTTGTGATTCTTCTCACCAGAGTACTCATCTCTACCACCAAATACTTCTTTTCCAGAACTACCTCCAGGCATTCTGCTTGCCCTCTTTACTTCTCCGGACATGCTCTACCATATCATCTCTAAACCTCAAAAACCTTTTCCAGTCTCTGGCTCTCTGACACTTTCAGATCTGACAGTTGATTGCTGCATAATGCTGAGACGTACTGAATGAGATCCATTGTTTTTAACCAGGTATGAAAAGTTGCTCATCTCCTTTGTGTTTAAAAGAGTTTCTCAATTAAAAATATTTTACATAAGAATATGATCATATAATCAATATAAAAATCAATTTTCAAATATGACATATTTGAAGCACAGTGTAAACAAAAAACAAAACTGTAAATACAACAATACTAGATTGCCAAAAGAGTTTTCATAATGATCCAGAAAGTCTGTATCTTATTTTGAGAAACAATATGTTGTATTTTTTATTGTTGTTGTTTGATCATTTATTATCTCATGTCTTTCCTATCTTGCTAATGTTTTATGTATTTCTAATACATTGGTCCATTACTATAATTAATATGTATATATTGAAATTCAGCATATTCAATATATATTAAAAATAGTGAAAACATTTTTCTGTATATTTTCATATCAAATGTCTCAAATAATGTCTCAGTAATTATATCAATAATAACACTTAATACTTGATTTAGTTTTGTTACACAAATATGCTCTTACCCCCGATGGCACTTTCCTCCAAGGCTTATCCAGTTCTGAGTAATAAGATAAAGTTGATTAGTGGAAGCAGTATTAGTATTTACCTTCATTAGTGGTGGTGGTGGTAGTAGTAGTAGTAATAGTATTAGTAATAGTTTTCAACTTTATTGTATATTATACAATAATGTTTGAATGTCAAATGGATTATGTTATGTGACTTTCCCAATACAAGCAGAATAAAATAGAATTTTAAAATACTAGCAATAGGCTTTTTTGCCATGTGTCAGAATGTGAGTGGTTTACTTGAGACTTCATGTAAACAGTGTTGATAGTGATATACTTAAAAAAGTCACACATAGAATGAATTTTTTTGTCATCCTTCATATAAATGAAATTAGCAGTAATGCATTTTTCCTATGTAGAAAAAGTAAGTACACCCTTACATACACCCCTAGGCAAAAATAAATAAATAAAATAGTGAAACATTAAAGCTTTTAATGATCTTAGCAACAGATAAAGTGACATAATATGGGAGGGCTTTTCCCTTTGATTTATTTAAATGTTGAAGATTTGTGTGTAATTTGCAGACAACATTTTTCATTCAACAGTGATTGCTTCAAACAGTTGAAAAACATTGTCATGCTAGTTTGTTTTTTAACATGAGACTAAATATTTTCTCACGTTATATTAATATTATATAATATTATATAATATGATATATGGTTTAAATCTGGACTCTGACCAGGCCAAAACCATCCGTACAAAACACTATATTTTGGGCTTAGCACATGTTTTTGCCCAGGAGTGTATATCACTACTTAAAATGTGTCAATTTGAAATCAGGGGCAACCAATCAGTTGCTATTGATTAATACACCTTCAGAGAATATCTTGGAGGAAACTGTTTTTCGAAACTCTAATATCTGGTCTGGTTTTCTCTTTGTTATTGGTGTTTGTGGTATTCTCATTCCTGGATCAAAATAACTCTCCTTGACCTTCAAAAAGAAAGTTGTAGATGCCAATGAATCTGGGAAAAGGGTTTAAAATGATATCTAAAATACTGGAAATGAATAATTTCACTGTCCAGAACATCATGTACATGAGATTAAAGCCCCTGCCAACTTGTCTATAATAGGCCACTCCAGCAAATTTATGGAAGCCTTTGCTGTCTAAAAAGAACATTGGGGCAAGAGTAAAGTTTGCTAACGAATATCTAGGCAAGAATCAGGACTTCTGGAATAATGTGCTGTGGACAGACAAGTGAAAGACAGTGAGTTGATTGGCCACAGTACCAGAAGCATATGATCAGAAAAACTTCATATCAATTGTAAAGCATGGCGAGGGAAATGCCATGGTTTGGGGCTGCTTTGCTGCCTCAGGGCCTGACCAACTCTTTCATATCGGAGAGTGCTTAAGGAGAACGTGAGACCATCTGTAAAAAAGTTTACACTGAAGAAGTGGAACTTCCAATAGGATAATGATCCCAAACATAGAAGAAAATCCATGAAGGAATGGCTCAAAAGGAAGAAATGAAGCATTATGTATTGGCCTAGTCAAAGCCCAGGTCTGAAACCCATTGAAATGCTGTGAAGAGATTTGATTTGCAAGAAAACCCTCAAACATTGCACAGTTGAAAAAATTTTGCAAAAAAATTCTGTCAAACAGGGCAGTAGCAGTTACTGAAGCCAAGGGTATAGTTACTTTTTCATCAGAAAAATTAAATGAAAATGATTGCAAATTCAAGTTTTATTGTTTTTTGTTCTATCACATAATATTTACCTGTAAATGCTGTTTAAATAAAGATCAAAAACTGATATGTCCACACGTCAAAAAAATTTAACATTTCATGGTGAGTACATATATCTGAGACTTACTTCGTGGAGGTTGAGAAGGAGGAGGAGGACTTGGAGTTGAAAATATCTTTCCCATTTTTTCCTCTGTGAAACAGAAGTCAAATGTGAGCAAACCTTGCTCCATACTCTTTATGAGTAGGCTGCTGACCCTCAGTAAATGTATGGTAGCACTTTACATAACTAGCATTTAAAAAGGCTAATACGTAGCACACAAGTAATTTTCTTGTATATCTTTTACATGTACATAATATGTGCCAGGCAAAAATAAATAAATAAATAAATAAATAAATAAAAATGAACACAAAGCAAACAAACAAACATCTATCTAAATTTTTGTCGCTTTTATTTTTCTCTATCATTTGAACACAGTGGACACAGTGGCTGTCCTTTACATTGTGTGAAAATTCCATGATGCACAGACCAACAGACATTTTCCAAAATCACTTAGAATAAAATCTTTTTACATTGACTTACATTAAAAGCTAAGGCAGCTGTGTAAAATAAAATATAACTTTGTACATAGCATTTGTACAGCAACTACCTATTTCTTGTATTTAGGGTATGCAGAACAAGTGGAAAACATGAACCAGTCCTCATATCCATCTCATGTTTGGGAACAATTCAATTTCTCATTTGAGTACAATAACGGCAGACCTCAAATATGCTCTTTTGTGAAGACACCAACTAAATGTGCTACCGACAGAGGAGAAAATACAAAGCTAAATTTAGCTAACTTCTTATTTGAAGTTTCTGTTCTACCTTAAATGTAGCAGCAGTCACATCTGACTGCTGCTACATTTGAGGTGGACATAAAATTTAATAAGAAGCTGGCAAATAGGAAGACAATTTCAGTCTTGTGGAAAAAACTCAACAAAGTCTCAGCAGTTACTTCCAAAGGATTTAAGTGCCGATTCCGAATGGGCAAACAAATATAACCCCATTTCCAAAAAAGTTGGGATGCTGTGCAGAATGTAAATACATATAGAATGCAATGATATGCAAATCATGTAAACCATACTTTTAAAGGAAAATACTACAGACAACATATCAAATGTTTAAACTGAGAAATATTATTGTTTTTTGAAAAATACATGCCAATTTTGAATTTGATGCCAGCAACACGTTCCAAAAAAGTTGGGATGGAGGCAAGTTCACCTGTGTGTTTCATCACCTCTTCTTTTAACAACACTTTGTAAGCATTTGGGAACCAAAGAGACCAGATTCTGTAGTTTTGAAAGTGAAATGTTTTCCCATTCTTACTTAACATAGTATTTCAGCTGCTCAACAGTTTGGGGTCTCATTTGTCATATTATTCATTTCATAACCCTCCAGATGTTTTCAGTGGTGACAGGTCTGGACTGCGGACAGGCCAGTTAAGCACCTAAACTCATTTAATACAGAGCAATGCTGTTGTAATACATACAGGATGTGGTTTGGCATTGTCTTGCTGAAATAATCAAGGCCTTCCCTGAAAAAGATGTTGTCTGGATGGCAGCATATGTTGCCAAAACTTGTGTATATCATCCAGCATTAACCGTGCCTTCACAGATGTGCACATCACTCATCTGCACTAACGCACCACTATACCATCATGAATACTGGCTTTTGAACTGTTCACTGGTTACTAGCTGAGCCAGAGGACACACACATGATTTCCAAAAAGAATTTCAAATTTTGGTTTGTCGGACCACAGAACACTTCCTCTCAGTCCATTTTAAATGAGCCCAGAGAAGGTGGCAGCATTTCTGGGTCCTGATTATGTACAGTTTATTCTTTTTGTTTTAGAGTTTTAACTTGCAACATGCAGCAACAAACTGTTTTCACAGACAGTAGTTTTCAGAAGTGTTTCTGAGCTCATGCAGTGATTTCCACTAAAGAATCATGTCTGTTTCCATTAAAGAATTATGTCAGTGCAGTCTGAGGGCCCAAAAATCATGCCCAGCAAATACTGGTTTTTGGCCTTGTCCCTTGCATACAGAAAGTTCTCCAGATTCTTTGAATCTTTTAATGTTATTATGTACCGTAGATGATGAAAAGCAAAAGTTCTTTGTTGTTTTACGTTGAGAGACATCATTCTTGAATTGTTGCACTATTTGTTCGTATGGTCTTTCATGAAGACTCTTTATTCACAGTCATGGCACTGACCTGTTGCCAATCAAAATCTTTACCAGCCTTTTGTTTCCCCATCCCAACTTTTTTGGAATGTGTTGTCAGCATCAAATTAAAAATGGACAAATATTTTTCAATATACAATAAAATATCTCAGTTTAAACAATTGATCCATTGTACTATTGAAATGAAATATAGGATTAATATAATGATCTGCAAATCATTGCATTTTTTATATATTTTTTTTTATTTATATTTTGCACAGCATCTAAACTTTTTTGGAAATTGGGTTGTAACTCTCTCTGTAGGGATCTTAATAGCTACTGATTTGCACCTCTATCAAAACGTATTGTGCCGGGATGCAAAAAGGCAATATGTATCATATTGTGATATACAAGAATATAACAACTGATTAAGCTTCTAATTCCAGAGAGAGACAGCTCAGAGGTTAGAGCAGAATCTAGCGAGTAAGCTCATAACTACAGCTCCCATCTGACCTGCAGTTATAATGTTACATAAAGTGACGAAACATTCATGATTACCCAGAAGATGCAGGCTGGGGTCCTGTTTTGAACTGGAATGGACTGTCCGGACAAAACTGTTGTACTTGGTAAATCAGCAGTAACAGTCAATCCAGTGCAATCCAGCTCTATAGTCCACATTCTCCAGGTTTTCTTGTGTCTTTATATGGGACTGTTTGAGATCTGCTCATTAGTGTGTTAGCTTATCCAACTGGTTACTCGTTTCTACACTACTGTATTTGCTCTTGTCCTTGAGGATTCTTCAGCGTTTTGTAAATACTGCGTAAACAGCAAGTGCTGTCTTTTGGGGGGTGACTGTAGATTTGTGTGTGTGATTGTGTGCGTGTGTGTGTGTGAAAGAGAGAGAGTATTTTTGGTACTTAAGGACAGAGGGAAGTTTCTGTACTTTTGTTTGTTTTCTTTGTGTAAATTAGCCTCTGTTATCTTCAAGGTAAACTTCTTTATACAAATCAAGCAACACTTACTATTTCTTGCATAATGCTTTAGTTGCTTAGTGAAAGGTACTCATTTTGATAAGTCCTACACACTGAAGGGTCTTTTGTGTAAAAAGCTTCTCAGCATTCAATGCATTTTGTTTTGGTTTCTGTCAATTAACTCTTGTTTTTCTTTGTTTGTCATTAGTTCTCTTTGTGTAGTGTTATTTATTTAAGTTTGAGTGCATTGTGCATGTTTTTGTTATTTTCACCATGATGGTGTTTTGAGTTCAGGTTTATGAGTTCAGCCAGTATCAGTTGGTGAGTATCAGCACCTAAGGTGCCTCTGAACAGAATGGCAAAGATACGTGAAGCCATTTGATGTCTCAGAAATAGATGATTCTTTTTGTTAATCGTTTCTTCATTACTGTATTAAACAATCCATTTAAAATAATGTAGTTGTTCTATTTGATATGCTTTGCATATGAATTGATGTTTGCAGCAAAGCACAAAGACTGACTAGTTTATCAATTTTGAGTAAACAGCACTTTTTTTTCCCCCATTGCAATCCAGAGTGTTTAATGTATGTGACCAGTGTTGTCACATTAACTAGGACATGTACTTCTGCTGCCCTACCCATTACAACAGGGGCAAAGTCTCTTGAGATAAGAGTATTTAAAATGTGTGCGCTGCAGTTCAGCCTGGTAAAACCATGCAAGCCAGCAATCATGTTAGCTCTGTAGTTGGATAAAAAATAATTTTCTTTGATATAAGCAAAACATCAATCCCATATTCGATGAGTTTTTGTAGCAAGAGAGATTTAATATTATTACTAGTCTTACAGTGTTTTCACATATAGTTCGTTTTAAAAGAACCGAACCGAGTTCTGTTAAAGTGAACCTGGAAGGGAATCACCTGCAATTGACCTCAGTTCTTTTTGTGTTCACAGTGTAAGTGAACTCTAAAGAGGACTCAGTTTTCTTTCTGGTCCATTGAGATCTCAGACCACTTCTTGTTCAGACCACAACTCCATTAGAACTCGGACCCCTTTTACAGCACTCATGGTGAGCACAGCGCTCGCCAAGTGGGCCGCGTTCTCTGATAAATCCGAGCTATCAGGTGACGAGAAGAACCACCAGACCCACCTGCTGCTCTCCTATTGGCCGCACTGAAACAATTGGCCAAAGTCCATCGCGCAAAATTGGGTCTGAGTTCGTTTGGCGTGTTCACATATGCAAAAGAAACCATGACTCAGCGGTCTGAGTGAGAAAACGCCCTTAGTGAAAGTTCGTTCAAATAGTTTCGCAAAACGAGCTCTCAAATCATTTGCTTGTTAGGTGTAGTGGACAATTGTGAAACAAAAGAATGTTTTGTGGTAGCTTACTGTCCAGATGTATATTAACACAGTTAAAGTTGATATGCAGTGTCATATTTCTTCCTCTGCAGTCTGTTTGCACATGTTACACTTTCTTTGTAACATGTTGAGATGGTGTAGTTGGATGTGGGAACAGTAAACTCTCAGATTTTTACAGCAGTGTTTACCAGATGTTGTGCCATGTGTTGAAATCATAGACGAGTTACCACATCAAATGGTTCAAGTTCCTGGCAAACAAAATCTTATTTTTCAGCTGACATTTGACCCACCACTTTTCAAAATACTTTTGATTGAGGTCAGAAAGCTTGCACAGACTAAACAATCCTTACTCTTTCTATACTCCACCAAACAGTGAAGTGTCTCCTCCTTTATAGTTTAAGGACATTGGTTGAATCTTGTAAACCTGCAGGTTCAAAACATACACTGACACTTTTTGTGTTTATTATTGTAATTATTATTTATTTTATTTTTTATTTTTATTATTTATAGATAGAAGACCGGCTTTGGCTGAACTGGCATGACAAAGTTAGTTAAAACCCACAAGAAGCTATAACCAGCTGAAAATACCCTTGTGAGTCATTTAATCAATAGTTTGACAGAAATGTCTTTTTGTGATACTACATGCACTTATGCCCTCCTTCAAATTAACAATAGTCAGTTGCTGATAGTTCTTTCTCTGTTGTAGCTCCTAAATATTTGAATTTTCGGTAACACTTTCTATGAATGTCACCCTTGTAAGCATCTATAAACACATTTATAACATATTATAATGCATTCATATGGCATTATAAACATGATTATAAACATTTATAAAAATGAATTACACTTTATAGCCATGTTTATTATACATTATGAATTGTTAATATAATGCATTATAACTAGTGTTGATAACATGTTATACTGTCAGTGTCAAAGAAGTCAGTCCAAGCTTGAAGAGCGTAAAGTAAAGACAAATACCAAGCTAACGGTGGTGTACATTAACTTTCCTACATTGGGTAAAACACTGATGGCAGCACTAGTTTAAACTCTGACATTTGAAGCCTGTAATGTGCTTTACTGTGTATGTTTTAGTGTTTCAGTAAATTATTCAGTAAATACTTCAACTTGAAGCCTCACTCTGAACACTGGAGGAGGCTTTAGTACAGTACGCTTTACTTTACTTAGAGTGGACAAATACGACTTATAAGCTCTTATAATTTGTTATGATCAGTACTCATAATGCATTATGTTAACAATTCATAATGCATAATAAGCATGGCTATAACATGTAATGCATTTTAATAAATATTTATAGCCATGTTTATAATGCTTTATGAATGCATTATAACATGTTATGAATGTGTTTATAGATGCTTACAAAGGTGACGTTCATAGAAAGTGTTACCGAATTTTCTTCTCTGATCTCTTCAAGTTCTAGAACTTCTACTTCTATTTCTCTTCTATGAAGTGAACTACCCATCCAACCATACAAACTCCTGAGCAAACTTATGAAAAGCAAAACAACATAAATCAATGTAGTATACTTTGTAGTATTTTTTGTATCACCTGTGTTTGGGAAAAAAAAAAAATTCTTAAGTCAAAAGTAAAAGTCTATATTACATAGGCTATATCAGAACCCAAAGAACTGCATATGCTAGCCCAACAATATAGGTAGAAATAACTTTTTGGATAGGCCTGTGAAAATTGGATATGCTTGACAGCAGTGCAGTTATCAGTATGTATATTCAAATGCTTATGCCAAAAATAGTAAGACTATTCAAATGAACAAGAATGAGATTTTAATATAGCTTTACATAAATCCAACCAACACTGCAATACCCTTGACTATGAAGCATGCATCCACATACCACAGGTAAACATTTTTTAAGATTGACATAACAAACTTGTTGAAACATAGCAAATGTAAAACCTAATCTGTCAAGCATCCAAGGTTAAGGCATGCAGAATGAATGTTTAGGAATCACTTACGTTTTACCTTTGATGACTTTCTGTATAGCAATAGACATTTTTATTGATAACTGGACATAACCATTTTAACTTTTGTAGTAAAAGGGCATTGTACATACCAAATTTGCAGAGCAAAGATGCAGCAACCTCTTTAAAACAAGTTGACATTTTGTAAATTTGTTTTTGGCTGCAGAAATGGGTAGAACATTATACACTCTAATTTTCAAACCTATGCTAACCAAATCTTGACCTCACCTGGAGCTTTACATTTAAAATGCATGACAGACCGGCATGCTGCTAAAGAACTGAAAGTTTGATTGCTAAGAAGTGACTGGAGGGCTGAGAAACGATGACCCAAGTGGAGGTGGGGTGAACTCGCACAGTCATGTCTATTTTTCCAGGTCCAACATTTTACAGATAGACATTTTCAAGCACATACTTCACCACTACATCCCTGAACTCAATAAACAAAGATTAAATTTAGTAGCCTTAAAACAAGAGTACTGAAGTGACCAGCTATTTTGCAGCTCGTGTAGTTCCAAAGACTCTATACAAGTATGGCTCGGCTTGCTCCACCATCCTTCAAGACACATGGAAGACAAGCATCAAGACTCTTCGCTGGTATCCCTGGTATCCAGGTGGTGGTACAAACCTGCACTGGCTGTTCGAACAGCAGAGACCCATTGCTTTGTGAAGCACTTAAATGAACACTAATCTAGCACTTATTGAAATGTATTATACTGCAATTGTGCTATATGTTTTAATTCTGTATTTTATATGTTATGCGTTTTAAGTGGGGTGTCAAGCACTGTGGGGTGGATGGAAGCTGTCACCCTTTGCCACACCATAGATACAACCTTGCTTGTGACAGAGAAAAGTGTTCTGTAAGTAAAACATGGCATTATTATTCTGGTTAATAAGCAAGATCCAGAAGCAGTAGGATGTGAAAGTCAAAGGCTTTATTAGGATTTTTTCAAGATTTGCAATCAGACACATAGAAAGTAGAAAGCTGAATATACAGGCAGATCCAAAACTGAGAATACTGACACAGTCTGGCAAACCCAATTGTCAGAAACACGGTCATAAGAAACTGAGGTTAAAGACCAAGGAATACCAAATGGTAACAGAATCCCAAACACATAAACAAAGTATACTGTGAATGTACGCTGACTGACCACTTCATTAAGTACACCTCCTTGTTTCTACACTCTTTGTCCATTTTATCAGCTCCACTGACCATATAGGTGCACTTTAGTAATTGTATTTCTACAATTACAGACCGTAGTCCATCTGTTTCTCTGCATACTTTGTTGGCCTCCTTTTACCACAACCCTCACAGAGCAGGTATTATTTGGTTGTGTCACTGCTGGACTGAGAATAGTCCACCAACCATACACATCCAGCCAACAGCGTCCTGTGGGCAGCGTCCTGCGTCCTCTGACTTTACATCTACAAGGTGGGACAACAATGTAAGGGTGTCTAGTGGAATGGCCAATGAGTGGACACAATGTTTAAAAACTCCAGCAGCACTGCTGTGTCTGATCCACTCATACCAGCGCATGCACACTAAAACACCACCACTGCATCAAGGTGACTCCGGTGCTGAGAATCCTGCTCTGTGGTGGTCCTGTGGGGGTCCTGACCATTGAAGAACAGGGTGAAAGGTGGCTAACAAAGTATGCAAAGAAACAGATGGACTACAGTCTGCAATTGTAGAACTACAAAGCACAACTATATTGTAAGTGGAGCTCATAAAATGGACAATAACTGTAGGTACATGAAGGTGTGCTAGTTGGTGAATACAGCATGTATTTTCCTTAATCATTCAATGCACAAGGAACTGGAGTGGAGGAACCAATGTGGAGTCTCTTAGGGTAATGACTCATAGACAGTACAGATGTATACAACTCACAATGTAAAGCTGATTAAATAATTAGTGTAAACTTGGGAACAGTAATGAAATAATATAATCAATGTAATGATATATTTATAACAGTAACATAATACACAAATAGTACACATCTGTTACCATGTTTATAGTAAGAGGGAATTCTGAAAATTATTACAAAAAGATGCTTAAAAGAGGATGGGGAACTGAGGGACGAAGTCCAGCACTGTGTGATGAATTCTCTGCTCTAACACATCAACCACTGTTAAAAAATCAGGGTTCCTAAAGGGATCATGGCTTGCTTGTATGGTTCTAGGAAAATGCTTCACTGGTATTTAACCTTTACATTAAATTAATGTGTTCTGAACCTCTTCACATCTAATTTACAAAAACAGTTCTACAAAGAGCCTGCAATTGAAAGATTCTTCACGGAGCCCAAAATGGTCCATCTGTGGTATTACAACCTCATTTTGTGTAAATGTAGCTATTAATGATGCATTGAGTAAGGCGTGCTTAAGCAGGAAAATCATCAGACTATGTCCGACTCAGCTGTGGCTTAGGCTTCTGTGATTTATCACTAAGCACCCTTACTTTTCTTTACTTTTCAAGTATTGAGCGTAATCATTGGCAACATAGACAATATCTCTAAATGCCATGAGGATGAGAGCATCAGTTTCTGCATCTTGAGTGACCTCAGCATGATAGTTCTTCACTGGGTAGATGCTGTTCAGTGGGATGCCCAGGTTAGCACTGCAAAATTCTACCTGATGAAACAAATGAACAGGGCATACATTAGAAAAAAAAAGAAATCACCTACAAGGATTCTAATTTGTGACTCTGGTGTTAAGTAGTTGAAGATTTAAAAAAAAAGTAGGTACTATTTGGGTGGTGGGTCATTCTCAGCACTGCAGTAACACTGATGTGGTGGTGGTGTGTTAGTGTGTGTTGTGCTGTTGGGGTTTTTAAACACCTCAGTGTCACTGCTGGACTGAGAATAGTCCACCAACCAAAAACATCCAGCCAACAGCGTCCTGTGGGCAGCATCCTGTGACCACTGATGAAGGACTAGAGGATGACCAAAACAAACTGTGCAAGAACAGATCAAATTTAATCAAATCACATTTATTGTCACATCACATTTGCACAGGTGCGAAGGTGAGTGCAAATCCTTGGTGTGTAGGCCCCTTTAGTGCTTAAAAAAGAAGTGAAAGGATCTCGTAAAATGGCAGCCGTACTTAGCGCCATCTTGGAAGAGTATGAGCTTCTGTTTCTGACTTTACATCTACAAGGTGGACCAACAAGGTAGGAGTGTCTAATAGAGTGGACATTGAGTGTCTACAGTGAGTAATCCCAGCTTTGTGATGGTCCTATGAGGGTCCTGACCATTGAAAAACAGGGTAAAAGGGGGCTAACAAAGTAGAAACAGACGGACTACAGTCTGTAATCATAGACCTAAAGTGCTCCTCAGTGGTAAGTGGAGCTGATAAAATTACAATGACTATAGATACAAGGTTGTACTTGAAGTGGCTCATTGGTGTATAATAATATAGCACTGCCTATTGCAAAAACAATCAGTTTAAAAGTACAAACCCAATTTCAAAAAAGTTGGGATGGTAGGTAAAATGCAAATAAAAACAAAAAGCTGTGAAGTCTACTCTTACCTTTTTTCAACATAATTGTTTTTTTGTTTTTTTTGTTGTAAATATATGTTCATTCTGAAATTAATGCCTGCAACACATTCCAAAACGTTAGGATGGGGAAATTTAGGGCTAGGAACATTGTAAAGTTGTTCAATTAACATCTTAAACAGGTAATGTAATGTGGCTTGGATGTAAAAGAAGCATCTAGGAAAAGCCTGGTCCTGTATAAACGAGGATGGGTCAAAGGCTTTCCACTTTGCCAAAAATGACCAAAAAAATCCAGCAGCTTAAAGATAATGTTCCTCAGCCACGTATTGCAAGGAGTTTATGTATTGTGCCCTGTAGAGTTCATAATATCATAAAAAGAATCAGGAAGTCTGGAGAAATCTTTGTGCTAGACTGGCCTGCCTTCAGTCCAGAACTGTCTCTCACTGAATCTGTTTTGTTAAACTTGAAATATGACAACATAAAAGGCCCTGTATGACTGTACAAATGAAGATTTGAATAACAGAAGAAAGACAAAAAATACACTTTCATCTCCAAACATTTGTTAAGTGCTGTTAAAAGGAAAGGTGATGTAAAAGAGTGGTTAACATGCTCCTGTCTCATTTTTTGGGGAACGTGTGGTGTCAAATTTGTGTCAAATTTGGAATGAGCATATACTTACTCATATAGCATATATGAAGCTCATAAGATAAAACATCAAATATTATGTTTTTGTACCATTTTAATTTAATACAGGTCAACAGAACTTACTAATCAGTGTTTTCTGTTTTTATCAGCATTTCACAAACAAAGCAACATTTTTGGAATTGGGGATGTAGTTTTGCTAATGGTATAATAGTATGGTTTAGCTAAAAGAAAATAAATAAACCTACCTTTTCTTGAATCTTTTTGCTCTGGTAGATTTTTGTCACGTCCTTGTTGACCACCTCACATGCTGCATCCACATTTGTCAAAATGATGACTTGTGGGATTTCTACAAAATCAGAATATATAAAGCAGAAAGTAAGTAAATGTCAGAAACCAAATTTTAGGTAAAATGAGTAAGCAACGAGGCAGTCTTACTAAATTACACTGAAATGCCCCACAGGTTCCAGCTATTAAGCTGAAAAAGGGAATAGTAAAATATCTCAGTTAACTTGTGCAAAATGGAGACTCTCAAGTTATCTATTCCAGGTATATCATGGAGATTCATTAAGATGTAAAAACTTTTTTAAAGCTATGACAGAATTAAGAAAGTTACCTACAGAGTTACTTTTGTGATTTGTCAACATGAGGACCAGAGATGTGCCAGTAACAGTGAAGGTAGCCATTATAAGGCAGAGAAACAATAATAAACAGTAAGAGAATTCAGCCAAACCTTAGGTATACCAAAATTACCTTTTGAAACATTTTTAACAAGAAAGAAAGAACCGGTGAGCATAGTAACTATAATGGTATGGGTCAACCACGGAAGACCTCCAGCTGTGTGTAATAAATACAAGAGTGTTTCTGGCCAGTCCGACAGATCAGAAACACTCTTCTGTGTGTAATAAATACAAGATTAACTTATATCAGAGTGATGGCAAAAGGAAAGTGTGGAAATGAAAAGGAATGGCCCAATATCTAAAGCAGACAACTTCATCTATAAAACATGGTGGTGGGAGTGTTATGGCCTGGGCCTGTATAGCAGGTAATGGGTTCATCATCCTTACTGATTATGTAAGTTCTCATTGTAGTTGAAATTGAAATTTTGAAGTCTATAGAAACATCTTATCTGATTGAGTTCAGGAAAATGCTTTTGTTGTGTCATGCTACAGCAAGACAATGATCCCAGACATACTGCCAAAGCAACAAAGGAGTTTTTCTACTCTAAAAATGGCAAATTTCTGACTGGCTGAGTGCTCCTGTGCTATCTTGTGTTTTTCAGCAATGTTTTAATCGAATAATGGGATGAGTAAAAAATGGACAGATTGAACCTCATTGTATTAGGTGACATGGTGATGATTAAGTTGAATGCACTTGTGAATTAGATATTATTCATTGAAACAGTCAGCTCAAAAGATGTATCAGTAAACTGATTTTTAGTTTTACTAATTAAATGTCATTTGTTTCAGTGTCACAATGCAATTTCTGTTCTTTTCACCTGATATGTAGTTGTCAGTTTGAAAAATGCTTTCAGCATTGTGTTTGGCATAATGAGGTTATGTTGAGTGTGAGAGTTCTCTGCTAGTAAAGATATAATACAAAGTAAGCAGATTATATATCTTTTTTGTTGTCTACCATTATGGATGGTCCATCGAGATTAAAAACACGCACATTTCTTCAGGTCACCTGTTATTGGCTGTTTCCAGCTACCAAAGATGTGAGAAAAAAGTCAAGGAACCTTAAGTAAAGTATGTAATATTGGTGAGCCAGCACATGCTATGTAAGGTGCAAATATGTTGGAAAAAAATATTCCCATCTATGGCTTTACCACAAGAGCTATCATACCACACAAAATCGTTACACAGCACTTTGGAATTTAGAACTCACAAAGTTAAGTACTAGAACCCGTTCAACATTTCAGTGTATTTTAGTTAAACTATCATCACATGGTTAAAACAAAAAAAAAATGTCTAGTACTAATACAGTGACCTACAAAAATATTGCCACCCCTGGTAAAAATGAGCATTGTATGCTAAAAAAAACATTCTTTATTGCTAATCCTTTTGTTCTTTCATTCAATTCTTTCAAAATGAACGATATCTTTAACAAGAATTTAACCTTTATGCGAAGTACTTAAATCTTATTATGAAACAAATATATTTCTCAAATCTGTGTGTGCCACAATTGTTGGCACCCCTAGAAATTCTAATAGAAGTATATTTCCATTCATATTCTGCATTTTAAAGTTCAGCTGAGCAATTAGGAGTGAAATCTTACCACCCTAGGGTAGGTTTGCTAATTAATTTGGTATTTTGGTCAATTACAATTACAAATGATTTACATGAGGCTCAGATATCTCATTATTTACAAAGTTTGTGCCTGCTATTTTCTTTTTATTTTTGCCTATACAGACTTTGTAAATAATTGGCAGTTTGACATAGACATTTACTAGCACTTGTAATAATTGCTATTAAGTATTTATAATACTTTATCAATTTAAAAAAAATCTATTTAAAAGATAAAACTGAATATTGTTCATTATAAATTTGTATATTATTGTAAGAGTGAGTGTAAAGCCCTCATTTGACTGAACAGTAGCAGCTGTAATCTGATCATTACATGAGTCATCCCTCTGCTTTTCCATGATTTCAGCTCCAGTCCAGTGTAAATAAAGAATAAACATAGGATGTTCAGATGGCGACTATGTAACCATAATTTGTTTGAGAAAGTTACTAGAAGAAGGCCTCTGCAGTCAAGAACCTCAAGTGCATATAGTTTGTCAGACATTACAGGCACTTTCAGTAGGAGTCTGTTCTATGGTCAGATGAGACCAAAAATATAGTGTTTGGGCACAAACACTAGAGATGGGTTTGACATGGACACAAAAATAGCCATGTAGAAGTACCTCATGCCAAACATGATCTGTGATGTTGTGAAGCTGTTTTCCTTCCAAAGACCTTGGTTTGTTTTCCATTAATTACCAGCAGATACTAAATAAAAACCTGACTGCCTCAGCTTAAACTGGGCTGTGGATGGATCTTTCAGTAGGACAATGATCCAAAGCACATAAAAATCAACAAGAAATGTTTCACTGACCACAGAATCGTGGTACACACACCACTTCCTCGGGATGTTACCAATGAAAATAATGGTGAACGTGAATTACTTTGGCAAATGGTACAGATGTCAACCAACAGCTAAATGTTCAGCGTTTGGGAAACAGTGACTCACCTTCACAGTAATATGTCCTGGATTGCACCATCTGTTATTCACTAACGGTGCAACCCCTCTACCTATCTTCTTGCTGCTTAGTTCTGCATTTCTGCCCCCCTCACAATCTGAAAGCCAGTAATCAAAACGCTACAGTCTGGAATATTAGCATGAAGCCATGTCTAGGAGAAACACAGCACACTGCACTCCTGGCGGAGAGTGCACATACCACTGAGCATCAAGGGGATGATGGTGGAAAAGGTCAGCAGCTTCAAGTTTCTCTGTGTTCACATCTCACCTGGTCACTTACCACATCACACATTGCCAAAAAGGCCCAACAATGCCTCCACTTCCACCCAAGACTGACAAGAGTCAACTTGCCACAACAGCTCCTTTGCAACTTCTACAGGTCCACTGTGGAGAGCATACTGACACGCTGCATCATGATCTTGTGTGGCAGCGCCAATGCTGCTGAACACATGGCCTTGCAAAGGGGGGTGAAATGGTGGCACTTCACCCTCCCACCCAAACAGGACATCTACAATGAGAGGTGCCTGAGGAAAGCCATCAACATCTCCTCTGACCTCACACATCCCAGCCACACCCTGTTTCAGTCTTTTCCATCCAGAAATTGGGACCAGAACAACCAAGTCAAAACCACCAGATTCAGGAACAGTTTTTATCCGCAAGGTGTTAATGTGGTCACACCAGCAACACCAACCGGAATATAAATACACACAATACGGACTGTTACTGAACCAACCCTGATCCTCCCTGTTTATTCAGCATGTCTATACACTGAGCTCCACTAGCTCAAGGGAATGTATGCACATTGCACTTTTATCTGGACCTCTTTATTTGAACATGGAACTTTATTTGAAGTTGTATGTTCTATATACTTGAACATACTTGAACGTAGCTGCTATTGCTCATTTACTTGCACTGTACACTTTGTGAATATAACATCTGTGATGTGTTTACACTATGTTTACAGTACAAGATTTTGCACACAACCTGGTTTACCTAAACATACTGTACATTTCAAATTAATGCACACTAAACTCCTAAGCTCTAATCACTCGGACTACATCTTTATTTATAAACTACTACAAGTTGCACTTTTAATTCTACCTCTACCTGTGGGCCTGACGTATTCTGTATTTACTGTGTATTTATCTTTTGTCTTGTATTTTTGTCTATTGTCTGTGCACTATTTTTTCATATCTCTTATCATGGAACCCGAGAAGTAGCCTGATAGTGTTCTGTTATTCAGTAAAAGCCTGTATTGGTATAATGACAATAAAATTTAATTAAATTAAATTTAATTTAACTTCATTTATTGGGTACTTTAAATAAGGTTTAGATTTTAGTTAACATATGCTCATGTTTACCAGGGTTGTAATAATTGTGGAGGGGACTGTACCTATAATTTAAATCTATAAATTATATCTATAATTTAAAATAATAAAAAAAAAGATCAGATTTTTATACTGTTTCAGGGGATTACAAGGAGATTACAAAAAAATGCTTCATATACTTGTCCTCAGAAAATACATAATTGACATCAATTACTAATATTGTACACACATCAATTTAATGTACAAGTCCTTAAAAACAAAACAAAACAAAGCAAAAAAAAAACTTACCCAATTTACTCGCCTTCTTTCGAACTTTAGAAAACTTGTGAAAAATACCATTTTCCATTCTTGAGACAGAGTCTGCTGACACAACGCTCACTAGACAGTGAACTTTATCACAGAGACTTGGGCTTTTATTGTACTTCTGGTGGTCATCAGGTATTTCCTGGGCTGGATTAAACTGAAATATATGACATGTATAGTACCAGTCAAGATAGCCTTTTTTTCCATAATCTTTTATGATTTTAATGAACTGTATTCTTAATTTTTTTGTAAATCAGCTCACTACCATCTTTATATATTTTTTAATTTTATTATTTTTTTTTATTTATTTTAATTATTATATTTGCTCAGCTGAATGCTGTTTGATTGCTTGTATACTTACGGTATAGCCATCCAAAATGTGTCTGTCCAGTATTTTTTTGATGTCTTTATGATGTATTCCTGCTGATTCCCATGGCTCAAGCCCCATGGTGTCAACTATTTCAAAGGATAATGTTCCTCTCCTGTTTTCTTCAGCTTGTGCGTTTTCATCTAGATATTATTGCATAATATGGCATTTTATTAAGTTCGCACCAAACCACTAACACTGAATATCTTACTAATTATTGTTTTTCCCTCTATTGTTCCGTAATTTTAATATAACCAATTCCAAAAAAGTTAAGATGAAAAAAAAACAGAAAATAAAAATAAAATGTTAATAATAATAATAATAATAATAATAATAAAATGCAAATAAAAACAAAAAGCAGTCATTTCTAAATCTACTTTGTCCTTTATATAAATAAAAAGCTTCACAAAACAAGATAATTGTTTTATCTCATCAATTTTATGGGTTTTGTAAATACATGCTCATTCTAAAACTGACACCAGCAACATGTTTCAGAAAAGTTTGGACAGAAACAACTGGACACTAGGAAAACAGGACAACTTTTTTCAATAGGTAATGTAATCATGCTTGAGTAGGAAAGAAGCATCCAGGAAAGGCTAAGTCCTTTAAATGGACCATCCAGATTGTTACCAGCATGAAGTTTAAAAGCTGGGGTCTGTCATAGTATGGGGGGGTTGAGGTACACTATACTGCCAAAAGTATTCGCTTGTCTGCCTTCACACGCATATGAACCTGAGTGACATCCCAGTCTTAATCCATGAGATTTAATATGATGTCGGCCCACCCTTTCAGCTATAACAACTCTTCTGGGAAGTTTTTCCACAAGGTTTAGGATTGTGTTTTTTTTGACCATTCTTCCAGAAGCGCATTTGTGAGGTCAGACACTGATGTTGGACAAGAAGGCCTGGCTTGCAGTCTCCACTCCAATTCATCCCAAAGGTGTTCTATTGGGTTGAGGTCAGGACTCAGGCCGGTCAAGTTGTTCCACACCAAACTCGCTCATCCATGTCTTTATGGACGTTGCTTCGTGCACTGGTGCACGGTCATGTTGGAATAGGAAGGGGTCATCCAGAAACTGTTCCCACAAAGTTGGGAGCATGAAAAAGTCCAAAATCTCTTGGTCTGCTGAAGCATTAAGAGTTCCTTTCACTGAACTAAGGGGCCGAGCCCAACTTCTGAAACACAACCCCACACCATAATCCGCCCTCCATCAAACTTTACACTTGACACAATGCTGTCAGACAAGTACCATTCTCCTGGCAACTGCCAAATCCAGAGTCATCCATCAGATTGCCAGATGGAGAAGTGTCATTCGTCATTCCAGAGAACACGTCTCCACTGCTCTTTGTCCAGTGTCCAGTGGTGGCACTTTACACCACTGCATTTGACGCTTTGCATTGCACATGATGATGTAAGGCTGATGCAGCTGCTCGGCCTTGGAAACCCATTCCATGAAGCTTTCTACACACTGTTCTTGAGCTAATCTGAAAGTTCAGACCCTCAAACATGAAGTTGGTGACCTCTGCGCACTATGAGCTTCAGCATCCGCTGACCTCGCACTGTCATTTTGTGGCTGAGTCGCTGTCGTTTCCAATCGTTTCCACTTTGTTATAATACCATAGACACTTGACTGTGGAATATTTAGTAGTGAGGAAATTTCACGACTGGACTTCACTGAGCTCCTGAGAGCGACCCATTCTTTCACAAATGTTTGTAGAAGCAGTCTGCATGCCTAGGTGCTTGGTTTTATACACCTGTGGCCATGGAAGTGATTGGAACACCTGAATTCAATGATTTTTGATGGGTGAGTGAATACTTTTGGAAAATATAATGGTTTTTCAGGGACATGACAACACCAAGACACATTCTGCACGTGTTACAAGAGCATGGTTGTGAAATCAGGGAGTGTGGGTGCAAGACTGGCCTGCCAGAAAAAGACAACGATGAAGGCTCTGTACGGTTGTGCAGTAACTTAAGAAAACCTGGATTATTTTGTGTCTTTAGTTCCCAAATGATTATTAAGTGCTGTTAAAAGGAAAGATGATGCAACACACTGCACACATGCTCCTATGCCAAATCTTTTGGAACATATTGTAGGTATACAATTTGGAATGTACATGTATAGGAATGGTTGTATGTTTAAAAAATAAACAAAAATAAGTGCATACAGTAAAACATTAAATATTGTGTTATTGTACATTGTTCAGCTAAATACAGGTCAAACAAAATGTACAAATCAATGCTGTTTATTTATTTAATTTTTTTGGCATACATACTGTCCCAAAATTTTAAAATTAGGTTTATAATCCTTGCTTTCAGTTACTTACAGATTGAGTGAAGCTGTGTCCAGTAAGCATGGAGCTTTCCAGAATACCAATGAAGTTGCGGCCTAAGAGGACCCTCTGGACGGAATTGATGAAGCATGACTTTCCTGCCCCAATTTGTCCATACAACAGAATTTTGAGAACCTCTGAACTTGGCTTAAAATTTTCCAGTTCATCCAGTATCCTATTGTTTTCACTGTAAAAATTTAGAAAAGTTATTCCTTTATAAGAAGGCATATATTTTATTGAGCTATTTAAAATGTTTGATTACTCTCTGTTGTCTATTAGTTTCAAAGTAACTGCCACCTGATAAAAGATTACATTATACTCAGAGAAAAATGTTACCTCTTACCTCCATGTAACTTTCCTCCAAGGTTTATCAAGCTCTAATTAAAAAAGATAAAATGGGTCAGTTAATGTTAGTAGTAATATATGTTATTAGTGGTTATTGACATTGTAGTCCATCCATACAATCACCATAATCGTTCAGTGATGTCTTTGGGCTATGCCTGTTTTCCATCTGCCCCAGTTGTTATCCAAATCCAATACATGCTAGATTGTTTCTGGTACCTATTTTTCTTGACCTGGCACTCCTTCACATATTAAATAAATACAACAGTCTTTAGAGATGTATCAGGAAAAATCATAATAATGTCTACACAATTTAATATTTATACTGCAAAGCAGGTGGTAAAAAACATTCTTTATTGTTAATCCTTTTGATATTTCAATGAAAATATTAACAAAATCTAACAACTAAATCTTAATCTTTTTATTCAAAGTACAATGATTGGCAGAAAGAAAATTAAATCTCATCACAAAATAAATATATTTCTCATATCTATGTGTGCACAACTGTTGGCACATCTTCATTTAATACTTTGCAATGATAATAGCAAAGTATAACAGAATAGTTTCTTCTCCTATATTGCTTAATAAGGCTGGAAAACACATGGCAAAGTATATGAGACCGTTCCTCTATAAAGAATATATCCAGATCCTTTAGATTCTAAAACGCACAAATGTGGACTCCTTTTTAGCTTATCCCACGGGATTTCTATGTGTTTTAGGTCAGGGGACTGAGATGGCCAAACCCACCTCTGGGATTTGTTGCAAAAACTCTATTATGAGTTTACGGTGCTATTTGCGTTTGACGCTAAACTGAGTGGCAAAAGCAAAGGTGGGGGGCATAGCCCCATCTCCCCCCTCTTCACACATTAACACATCAGATCTGATCTGCAGCACCACTGCAGCCACACCTTCTCCCCCTCTGCGCATCTTCACTGCAGATCAGGTTAGAGGTGAGCTGAGGAAACTCCACTCAAGGAAGGCAGCTGGACCAGACAAAGTGTGTCCTAGACTACTAAAGTCCTGTGCTGCTGAGCTGGGGGCACTCCTACAGCACATTTTCAACCTGAGTCTGCGCTTGGGGAGGGTTCCCACACTGTGGAAGACATCATGCCTCATTCCAGTGTCCAAGAGGGGGGCGACCCTGTGAACTCAATGACTTCAGGCCAGTCACTCTAACATCACATGTCATGAAGACCCTGGAGTGCCTGCTTCTACACCTTCTCAGACCCCAGGTTTGGCACGCAGTGGATCTCCTGCAGTTCACCTACAGGGAGAAAGTGGGAGTGGAGGATGCGATGCTATACCTTCTCCTTCCGGCCCACTGAGAGATAAGCTGGCAAAGATGCAAGTTGATCCGCACCTGTTCTCCTGGATTACTGATTACCTCACTGGCAGACCTCAGTATGTCAGGCTGAAGGACTATACATCAGAGACTATAGTCAGTAGCACAGGAACACCAGAAGGGACTGTGCTTCCCCCCTTTCTCTTTACATTGTACACCTCAGACTTTAAGTACCACTCTGAGATGTGCCACATGCAGAAGTTTTCAGATGACACTGCCATTGGGGCTTGTGTAAGGGGAGGACAGGAGGAGGAGTACAAAACCCTGGTGAAGGACTTTGTGGCGTGGTACCGTAAGAACAACCTGCTGCTGAAAACTTCCGAGGCCAAGGAGATGGTGGTGGACTTTCGCAGGGCTAGGCCACCCACACAGCCAATCTATATTGAGGGGGTTGAAGTGGAGAGGGTTATGAACTACAGGTATCTCGGACTGCAATTGGATGATAGGTTGGACTGGTCAGCCAACACAGACATCCTGTACAGGAAGGGGCAAAAGATTTATGATAAGAGTTAGTTTTTTCTTTCAATCATTGTACTTCAAATAAGTGCTGACTTTTCTTTCTGCAAAAGGCTGTCTGCAAGTTTAACCATAAGACTTAACCACTCAGTATTCAAAGAAATCAAAGGGAAAAGAATATCCCATGCTAAATTACTTCATCCATTCATTTAATGATTTATTGTTGTAACTTTTGAAAGCTTAACGGGCTTGGCCTATTTTCTTTGCACAAAAGTGCACACGCACACACACACACACACACACACACACACACACACACGTATTGTTTACTTCTGTCTTCATTTCTATTTGCTTTAAATAGTCAGTATGTTTAGGGATGTTCAAGGATTTTTTTATCCTTAACAATTATGTTACAATGTGGATGTTATTACAACTGGAAGCACTGCTAATTGTAAAGGCTTTATTGGTATTTTGAAATGAACACAGAATGCAGGTTTTGAAACCATTTAATGGATCATTATGACATTCATTATTAAAACAGAAACATGTTATGTTTGCTGCATGGACAGATCATTTTTCAAAAAATAAACACAATTTAAAACAAATAACATATTTGCAGATCAGGTTACATATTGATATATGAGCCTTTCTTTGAGATGACTGTCTCTCAACTCTTTCTTCCTTGGAACTTGTAAGTCTATGTTTCTGTCTATATTTCATTCCAGGATCCCAGTATTGCATCCCAGCTGCTGTTTCAAGATATACTGCTGCCAATTTTCATAGATCTTTCTTTCAAGGACGCTTCACAGGTTCTAAATACAATAGAGGTCAGGGGTTGCCACACCATGATGATATTTTTCTTAGCATATGATGGTGCATTGTCTTGCATTAAAAATACATTTATTTTGGCAGGCACAATTCTTCTTTTTGTATCATGGCAGAAAAAGGTAACACTCTAACACTCAAAGGAACCTAAAGGGATCTATACTGTTCCCAAAATTCCAGCCCAAATCATTACTCTGCCACATCCTTGCTGATGTCATAGTCTTGTTGGAACAGGCTGACCATTCACCAACCATCCAGAACTCATAGTAGTATGACATTCATCTGTGAATGAAACTGTTTGAAAATGATTCATTTTGTAAAGTTTCATCAAGTCATTTCTGACTTTTGCCAACCATATGGATAATGTTCCTCCAGAAAATCCTGTCTTCTTTTGGGTTTTCAGGCTTTTAAATGGCTGGTTCACGATTCCTCTGATTATAGCCATCCACCTTGTCACTGGTCATCCTCTTCCTCTTTTCCCTTGAACTCTTCCAAGCATAATGGTCTTTCCTAATGAACTGTTTTTTCCTCAGTGTAGTGAACACCCCCATCTGGTTGAACCAAAGTCACTCCTGTTTACAAGAACTCTCCACATTACCTGAACTAAAAGCTTTGGCTCCACAAAGTCAAAGAGGTAAAAGCCATAAAACAGGATTAAGTCGCCTAACAGGTTTTACAGCTTAAAAGGAAGTTACCTTGGGATCAAGCCTGGACACTGTGGGAGGTTATCAACCCCCTTGCTCCATAAGGCATACCAGGCAGCCATAAATCCCTGCCTGGAATCCAGCTGCAGGCCTCACCAAACTCTTAACTAAACTTGTGATTCACAAGAAATCAAGTTTCTAAAGTGTGCACTAATACAGAATTGCATAGTTAAAATGCTGGAAATTTTCCATTGTTTTAATATAGCAAAGTACAGACGAAATTACAGAAAAGGACCATTTATTCTATAAAATAACAGCTACAAACTGAGAATGTAAAAAAATCTTTTTGCTAAAAAAAAGTTTGCTATTAATTAACATCATTCATGTAATTTTCTCGCTTGAAGATATCCATGTAAAGTCTAAATTTGTTGCCTAATCTACAAGACATTAAATCAGCAAAGGCTTTTAAATAAAGCAATTATTGTCAGTTTAAAAAAAGTGACTGTCTGTATTTGAGCTAACTATTAATGTTATTGCAATGTACTGAATATATATTTGAACTGCAGTAATAAATGTATTTAAAATTGTGAAATGTTCTGAAAAGTAAATATTATTTTCCTTTTTCTTTTCTGAGAAACTTTTCTGAACTTTTTTGGCTATGTTTCAGAGTGTGCCTAATGACATTTTATATGTTCTATAAACTGCAGAAAAAAATGTATCATGACAGTTCATGGCAAAGTTGTCCAAAGCTAATGACACATTGACAGTTGCACATCTATATTTTATTAAGTGTAACCTCAAGAATGCATAGTCTGGGCTTCTTTAGATCAGAGGTCAGATCAGGTCAGATTTCTGGAATCAGAGAGCCTTGACCATGAAGCACTTAGGGTTGATTTTACCATGTCAAACTAAAGAGACGCTTTCTGAGCTGTGCTGGTTTCCCACAGATTCTGTTTTAGGTGATCTCAACAGTTAACAGTGTTTTTTATGTAGTGTTGATTAAACTTTAGCCCATTAAGATCACACTGTAGTCTCTGTGTATGAATGTGACTGTAGGGCAAATGTTATGGAAATGTTATCTTATCCGCAGCATTACTGAGAATCAGGCTGAGCCTGTTTTAGTGATGCTGTTTAGGGCACTATGCCCACTGTAATTTGATCATGCATCCACTTTCAGTTGAGCAGGAGATTTTCAAGAAAGGACTGATTCTTTAAAACCACATAATGTCCAGAAATAAACAGATATTTTAAATGTATGAATGTTCAATGCACGTTATTATTCCTTGGTGATATCATGGCATCAAAGAATAAGGCTGTGTTTAATCCATAAATCTATGATTATTGTTTTTTTTTTTATCTAAATTGGTGTCCTTTTTTATAATCCCTCAGCTGGGGTCTGTGCGATGCATCTCAACACTAGAAGCTTAAAGGCAGAGCCAGGGCAAATTTTTCCTTTTGGAGAAAAAAGTGATGTTCTTCTGTTTTTAGGTCTGTGTCAGCTCAAATAAAAGCTTTTCCTTAGACACTATCTTTCAGTGGTCCAGACTTCTTTAGTGCACTCGCTAGGCTAAAATATTTTAAGAGGTCACCTCCTTGATTTTAAACTTGCCATCTAATGGTTATTTGCTGATGATGGTTGGTTATTGTTCAAAAGAATTTGCTAAAATGTGCATGCCTAACTGGAAGATATATTAATATGTCAATTATATGTCAATTCCAATTTCTTTCTGTTAGATGTTTGTTAAGTTAACGTGACCTTCGTGGGTAGCCAACTCTAACGTTGTTATCATGTAGTCTAGCAGCTACAGAACAAGGGTTTTTGCTCTTAATTGTTTGCTTCCAACAGAAAATGTAATGTTTGCAAAACTTTACACATTATCCTGGGTGACTGCAGATATTTGTGATTGTGTGCATGCAGAAAAAAGCAGTATGCCATTTAATGTCTGCACAGCCTGGTGTTTACTGATTACACTACAGATCGTACACCCATGAAACTACTGATGATACAGCAGTACTGAGCAGACTACTGATCACATATTCATTAAACACTGACCACACAGAACTGTTCATAAAATTACTTACGATACACCACCACTGATCAAACTACTGATCAAACAGCACTGTTGATCAAATTACTGACCACACAACGTGACAGATCACTGAAACTATCTATGACCATATGCTGACCAGATTATTGAGCATTCACACTGCAGATCAAATTATTGATCACAGTATTGCTGACCAGATTACTGATCATACACCACTGTAGATCACACTACTGACCTCACACCACTGCAGTACACTCTGGTTATCACAGAGCCCTGCAGATCACTGAAACTACTGACCACAGTAATGCTGACCAGATTTTTGATCATTTACCACTGCAGATTAAACTACTGACCATGCAGCACTGCAGATTAAACTACTGACCACACACCACTGCAGATTAAACTACTGACCATGCAGCACTGCAGATCAAACTACTTACCACACCTGACTTAAACAGCTGTTCAAAGTACTGCTGACCAGAATATTGACCTCACATCACTATAGTTCACAAATGAGGCATAGACTATTACAGATGGATATACAGATGTAAATATATGTATATCAACTTCAGTTATTATTCATTTAAGTACACAAGTATATCTTGAAAAAGATTACTTTATGTTATGTAATTACATATATGTAAACCGTTCTGTAATGTGGTAATATTATGGCAGGTGCTGTGAAATTCGATCAAGTTACTATGTAACACAAATATTCCACAGTAATTATGTAAAAATTACACATTAAACACAAATTTATACATTAAATTTAAGTGGAAAGTTCTTGTGAAAATTCTGTTATATAGATGTAGTGAAATTAGACTGGTAATCCAGACATTGCTTTTGGGGTAGAATAATACAATGTATTTTAATTAATATATTTTAATTAATTAGATAACAGTTACTTTTAAATATATCTGCTGTTGCTGTGTAAATACTGTCACATTACATAATGGTGTACAGCCAGAGCTTTGGTTACAATGTCACAACACAGCATACTACTACATCTATCTAAATGTAAAGAAAGTCCTGTGCAGATACATTGTTAGTACTTTCATAATGTATTTAATTACACACCAACTGTTAAACTCAGGAAATACTTGTTGGAAAAACTGCAGTTTATACAAATGTAATTACCCTTACCATATTCCACATGTAATTACATAAGAGAAAATATGCTCTTACTATCAAGATACATTTGTGCAATTACATGAGTAAAAACTGGTATAAGAAGTTTATATGTGTTTATTTACATAAGATGTTCTACTGTAATCCATTTGAAACAATGAATACATCAATAGTTACACTGTTGTTGTTATTAATAATGTGTGACTACACAGTTATTAGAAACAATTTAAAGTGTGACCAAATACTATGCTTTAAACATGCTAATCATATAGTAGAGTATATTTTATTCTCTTTCTCATTCTCAGAATTAATGTCCTCAACCACTCCTACATGTGGAATGTGGTCTGGTGTTTTGTGCCTGCATGTGGAATGTCATTTGTTGTTCTGAGGAGTCTTGTTTTTCTGATGAAATGGAGATATCAGGGACATACTTTCAATTATAGACCTGAACACTTGGAACACTTTTTATCTGTAAACAACACAGCAATCCTCTTCCACTGCCCTCACATTCTCTAGTTTTAGTGCTCCCACTTTGCATTCTATATTTCTTAGGCTATGTTCAAATGACAAGGCTCAAAGAAGGATACAGAAGGATAAGCGGCTTAGGTGGAGCCTTATTTTAGCCATGCCCCCTAATTTTAAAGCAAGAAGTGAGACTGCATCCCTGTCCCTCATGGCACATAGTAAGCAGTTAAATTCCATTCCATTCCATTCTGCTGTTTTATAGAAAATGTGTCCCAAAGTCTGAAAATCAGTGGGGAAAATCAAGAACTTGTTAAGAACTTAAAAACTGAAACAAATGTTCTGCAGTTAAGAAAACATTTTTGTGTTTTAATGAACATGACTTTATGCATCTACAACTGTTCAAAGCTGTGTTTGCATGTACTGGCTAGCGTTTTTTGAGTTTGGCTCAAAAATTTGCTAAAATACACCACAGAATTACACTTGTTCATAATTGTTTTAATGAATACTTCTCTTTTAATTTCTGCAACTTATAATAACAGACCCTAATGAATAGAAGCTTCATAATCATTTGTTACTAATGATTAGTAATGAATGTGTGGGGAATGTGATGATGCCAGTGGATCTCATGTTTTCTCCTCCTCCTCTCTAGTGCTGGACAGTTCAAGTTAATTTTTAACAAAAGTCCAACCATTACTCAAAGAACTAGAACTAAACTGTTAAGTTGTTGTTTTATTTTAACTCAAAACATTGTAGTTTTACTTTTCTTTAAGTATTGTCTCATGTTGCCATGACACAATGCTCTTTAGCCTACAATGCATGCTTCAGCATCCCATGCATATTTATAGGCATGATCTTTTTACAGAGAGCAGACAGCAGCATGTCCAGTGTTCAGCTGTGTCTTTGAGGAGAAATAATGGAGCCTCACAGCTCAAGTAGTGGAGCAGGAACTTCTGAACCACTGTAAGTAGTCTTACATAAAAAATGAAAATGAAAAGAATGCTTATGTCCCTGACAAAATAACATTTTGTGAATGAAATAATTACTCATTGCTTTGAGACCTACCCTCAGGGTGAAGAGAGCAGAATCTCCAGTATCCATGAAAAGTGACTGGTCCATGGATCCTTCTCAGAACTTCAGCAGTGGAAGGTGAGTGACTGGCTGCACTTCACTCATAACAGGCTCAAAGAATTTTACACAGAGATACTGGCAGTAACTGGCATAACTGCTCTATTAGCTTAATCAGTCCCATGGACTGGACACTCATTAGGCTCTGTCTAATGTCTGACTCTTTTTTTTTTTTTGGTGCATAAAAATAAAAAGCTGCCTCACCACATATTTTCTTGTTGACTTGAAGCAATATATTAAGCAAGCCTGCAGTGCTGGATTTGAGAATTACCTGTGGCACATGCAGCCAGACAGTCCATAATGCATGGTCCTAATTCATGCAGAGGCTTAAAAATTAATAGCAGCATTATTAAATCTATGCTAAAAGAGACCAGGTTTATTTTGATGAATCATGTAAAATGTACTAATTTTTAAGAGAGATTAATCTTTCATTTCAATAGAACAAATGTCACTAAAAATCAAAAATTCACACAAGAAACAAAGATGTTTAGTAAAGAAAGCACAGTAAGGTGCAAATATATTTGGATGTCAACAAAGTTTTTGTTATTTTAATCTCATCCTAGCATCCCAGCATATCGCAGATAAAATTATATAATGAATATGAGCTCAAAGTGCTGATGTTCAGCTAAATGTTCAGCCTTAATTTTGTATTTACATTCAAATCAGGTGAATAGTGTAGGAATAACAACCATGTTATACAACAATCCCCTCCCCTTCTTGGTTGCAAATCCTCTGCAGTCAATGACTGCCTGAAGTCTGGAACCCATAGACATTACCAGATACTGTATTTCGTCCTTGGTGATGCTCTGTCAGGCCTTTCCTGCAGCTACTACATCTTCAATTCCTGCTTATTCTTGGTGCATTTCATCTTCAGTTTTGCCTTCAGTAAGTAAAATTCATGGTTGATTGGATTGAAGTGAAGTAATCGGTTTGCCATTGTAAAGTGTTCCATTTATTTGTTTTAAAAATGTCTTGGGTTGCTTTCACACTAGGCTCAATCATTGGGCCTCATTCAATTGTTTTTAAGAAGACATTTCTGCTTAAGTCCACTTATGCAGTTCTCATGAAGATTCTGACGTTCACGTATGTCAGATGCTCTTGGCAAACTCTAATCTGACAGCACTTTTGGACTTTTGAGATCGAACAGCAACAGATTCCATGTGCAAATGCTGCACTGGATGTCAACTCTAGACCTGTTATCTGCTTAGATGTAATTAAAAGTAAAAAAATGTTTGTAATTCTTATATGGTTCACCCAATTTGGATGAAATATATATTGAGCTCATATTCATTATTTCACTTAAACTCCCGTATTACTATAGACAGCTAAATAACAACAACTTTGTTGATAGCCAAATATTTATGGAACTGATTATAATTACTATTTGTTCTGTTATAAATGAACTGTTCTCAGGGTGAAAAGAGCAGAATCCCCAGTGTCCAGCTGTGTGTCTTTGAAAAGTGACTGGTCCGTGGATCCCTCTCAGAACTTCAGTAGTGGAGATATCTACTCTGAAAGAAGGTATGTCCCTGGTTTGTGCTTTACTTGTAAAAGGCCCACAAAGCTTTACACAGAGAGACTGGCGGTTACTGGCAATTATGCTTGACACTGTTGATGTTATTGATTAAACTCATATGTGAGGGCTGGTACATGTCTGTTAGGTGGCAATTCAACCTCTGCCTGAAAATCTGAAAAGTCAGAATGACATTCAACTTTTACATTAATTAAACTTAATTAATTGAATATTTCAGTCAAAGGTCAAAGATCGACTTTGATGTTGTTTCTTCTGACTTGGAACCATATGTTCTGGACATTCAGGTAAAAAGAGGTGCTGAGCTGCCAATCTTATCTGTAAATTGTCGGTGTGGCTACAGGTTTTGGTTCCAACAAAGCAGAACCACACATGAATTGTGTGGCATCTGTGTAGAATAAGACATGGGAAAAATAGCATTTTAAAGACAAATGCTTTTTTATTGAAGACAGCAAGGGAAAATCACTCAGCGCTAATTAAGCGGCTAGAAAGCTGGCAGGTCACTTCTAATCATACATTTTCACTTTATGGCAAGCACTAACACTGACACTCAGAGTATCCCTGTACACTTACTATGCACAAAAAAAGAAAATAAAACACCATGAGAGTGAACTGCAGCAATCAGGTAACCTTGTGTTCTCTCCAAGTTTGATTTCAGCAAATGACAGTAATGTTTAACAAATAAC